>NC_045746.1:24448169-24448712 GCF_008692095.1 Etheostoma spectabile | reverse complement strand
CCCCCCACCTTCCCTTGCTGCTACAACAGCTTGAATTTCCCCCTGAAGGACTTTGAATCTTGAATCTAACCGGGAAAAAGTTGTTCATGCATTTATCACTTCCTATTAAGAGTACAGTAATTCCATCTATTCTTTTCCCCAGAAGCAGCTAGAGCAGAGATAATGTATAACTATTACACACTGAGCGATATAAATTTAAAAAAAAAAAGGTCTCAGGAACATGAAGTCCTTTCAGCTCACCAGGAACAGGAGCGGTGTGGTTGGAGGAGGGCTCCTGAGGCTTTGAAGGAGGCAGCGGGCCGTTTCTCTCCTCCAGCACCGAGCTGCCCTGCAGAAGACAACTACATGTAACTAAGTAGACATTATTAATAAAGCACCTTTCAAAACATATGGTAAAAGGTGTCGGACAACACCAGGCACGGTGCCAGGATTCCAGTTTTGGATGGGCCTTAAATTAAAAACGTAATCAAGTCACTGTTTAACCGAATACAAACGACCGACTTATATACTGTTATATTATCTGTGCTTACATAATAGAGATTT
>NC_045746.1:24418232-24448159 GCF_008692095.1 Etheostoma spectabile | reverse complement strand
ATAGCTTGATGCTCTTTAAATATGTTGTTGCATTGTAAAACGTTTTGGTGCAAAGGACGGACCTATCCGCGATCGCTCTCCTCGGTTCTGACCAAAGAAGAGTGCTTTGGAGTCTCAATTACGCACCATACCTATGGCGCATCTCTCTATAGACCTGAGGCCTAGAGACTGTAAAAGTGGTCAGGCATCTAATATTTCCCCGAAACATAGTTTAGTTTTGCTCATATAACATGAGGCCGAATATTTCACAATTCTGTTTCATTGTTTCAAGTTTTCGACAATACAGATCAACAACACTGCCCGACAGTTGGAATCAATACTCGGGCACAGAACTTGTTCATCGACAACGTGATCTGTCATGTAAAACCAGACTCAAGTTATTTACTACCCAAGACAACCTGTTACTTTAGTGTGATGATTCATGTTACAAACATGTTTAACAAAAGAAAATAAATCACACTAATCAGCCCTAAAGCATCATTGCCCATAACAAGAGAAAGCCATGAGGGAGGAAAACAACTTGACAACAGTAACAAGCGGATATAGAAATAAAAATGCGCCTGCAGCTCTGTAGAGAGTTGGGAATAGATTCTTTTAATCCATATATTTCATATAACAACATAATACAATACAGGCAGATCGCCTTCACACACACCTTACTGTTACCATCTGGCGATCCTACACCATTAAACTCGCTAAAGCAGAAGAAGCGACGGGATACTTTAGCACTTGTTGAGTTAGCAGGTTGAGTTGCGGACTCATCCACGGAAGACAGATCTAACACTAGCACCCGTCCTTGGGTCCTTCTCAAAGGCAATGCTCCACCCAGTGCTCAAACATAAAACTGTAGATTAATTAGCATCACCGACGTGGTATATAACCACAACAAAACAAAGTTGGATAATGGCTCCAACACTGTTCATAAGACGTGCTAGGTGTTGTGTGCACGACTGTTGCAACATTGTCCTTCACCGGAAATGATTTTCCCACTTTCAGATCACTTGGAGTTAGCCTAGCATACCGACAGGCTGCATCGGATCCCAAACCTCAGTCTGCTCAACTTGCGCAGAAACATCAAAATAGACATAGCCAGTTTTTACAAATTGTTTTTAGGAAACTAAACATTTAGACTTTTTTTTAGCACAAATTATGAGATTTTGAGCCGATTTTTAATAATTCTTGACAAAATTAAAATATATTCAGAATAAAAGAAAAAAGTTTTGGGTGGGCCTTCTACGCCGTACCTGTACAACACAATTGTGTTTTATTTCAAGGGTGGATAAAATTGCTTATACTGAAATCCAAATTAATGATGGTGCTTTTAGCAAATACAAGGCCACTTTTGGCATGTAAACTGAAGCAGATGGCTACAGAGCAGCAACAACAATGCAACTAAATATCTTTCAGGACACGCCAAAGAAAAAACAACAACACACTGACGGCTTGAACACAAATGTAACTATTCAGAGCCCCACCTTCTCTCCGTCGTCCTCTCCGTCCTCATCCACGAAGGCAAAGGACTCCCAGCTGTGTTTCTGAGACTGGTTCTGCTCCTGTAGCCCCTGACCCTTGTCCTGGTAAACACATCAATACAGACTGGTGGTATCACAATATCAGAATTAAATTCAGTGTGAAGTCCAAACTATCATACTGTGCTCAACACCTGTGCTTTATTTGAAGCTGTACTACCTCACTGATTTTGATCAACAATAAATCAGTTTACAGAGATTTGATGTTTCTCTATTAAAGCTTCTTAAATACAACACAGTATATGGCCGTTTGACTTTCCTGAGTGGAGTCGACACTAAAAAAAGCCAGACTGCTGCAGCAGCTTTGTCTGTGTTTACATCTCTACTTTTAGCTGTTCCAGTCTGCATGTATCCGCCCTCTTCGTGTTACAAATGTATTTCAGCTCGCAGAAAAACATTTGCCTACACTAAGGGTGTTTTCACACCTGTAGTTTGTTTGCTTTGGTCCGAATCAGTTGGTGAGTTTGTCAATTTGACAAAAAATCCAAGCGTACCATAGTGCACCATTACGAATCACACAAGAATGTCCACTACTCTTATTGGTTGGATGTTTCTAGGGGCGGGAGCAAGAAAGTAAATAGAGGAAGAAGGTTGTGTGTTCTGGACTAGTGCCAATTTCTTGTATCTCCATGGTCAAACCAGCTCATTTCATTAAAATGATCAGACATTGTTTTGCGAGAGACATTACATCTGCTCTGGTCTCCTAGACTTCGCTCTGCTCTGCCTCCTTTTTTAGCGACCGCGGAGATATGAGAGTGACGGACGGCGAGCTTGACCGCGGTCTATTTCTGTGATAGTAACACTGCAAGATGCTACAGTTTGCTGCATCACAGACTGCTAAACACACCTGACTACAGGAGACATCAGCTCAGACTAGCCCTCTATGATGTGGTCCTATGGTCTCCCACCAGGTCAAAGGAGCCACATTCATAAAACCTTTCACATTATTTTGGAGTTTCATGGGATCTTTTTTTTTATCCAAATCCCAGGTCTAAGGATATTAAAGCTCCTACATTGGGTATTTAAATCCCTATTTTTTTATTCAATGTATACCACCAGAGCAAACAAAACTGAAGTTGTCAGTATTTTGAGTGACAAACAAAAGCAAGGCTAACGAGAAAATCATTCAACCATGGTCTACAGTTTGCACCTGCCATATGCAGGTAAATTGTTGGCAGTGGCGTATAAAATGGTCAGGCCATCTGTCAGGGAAAACATGACTGAAATACACCTTTAAAAGATTAACGCAGAATTGGATAGAGCAACACATGCCTGTGTATGGTACCATTCAAAGGGGGCAACCAGAGGCCACCAAACGGTAGCCAATTGACTTAATCTGGTTGCCGAGGGCACTGTTACCATCAAGCCCTGTATGCATGCAATTTCAGTCTGTCTCTCCATGGAAACAGGGAAAAAAAGCTTCCGCTAAAAACAAAAGGCACTGAAGCAGCATCATTTATCAACATGATCAACATAAAAAAATATAAACATAAACAAATTATGCCAAATATTGTAAAATAAACATTTACTTTTATATCTGCATCATTGTCTTCATATTGAACCAAATAACTCATAGTGTACACAATGTTTTTATACCGCTGTATTATATAACACTGACTGAGTGTCCTCACCTGCATCAGGAGCCTTCTCTCTGGTGACAACCACCAATCACAGAGAGCCAGAAGCTCCAGTCTGTCAATGCTGCCCAAAAGGATCATGGAATCTGGAAGCAGGAGGAGGAGAAATTAAACCACAAAGACTTCCACAGTGGCTGAACTGCCCTGCTCATGTTCAAGGATCCTTTGACTAAAGTATTCTTCAAAAACATTAAGTAGGTTAAATTATTTCTCATAGATACTAAGACCTGGTTCTGAATAGCTTAGAGTGAAGATGATGGTAATTACTGTACAACCTAGACTAAACGTAACAAATTATCATTCTAATTTTTCATTGCATTTTGTTTTATGGCAACGGTTAGGTTTAAATGAATCAACTCTTTCACCTTTTGAGTCGACCAGTGGGATTGAACTGAGCGAGGAGGATTCCAACAGGAGTTGAACTTCTCTGTATGTGGACTGAGACGATATAAACTTCACCTTTCTCACCATGATGTCTTCCACAAAGATGTTGTACTGACTGTAGGAGGACAGATATAAAAATGCACCCTTAAAAGAGTAATGTACAAGAAGATTACCCTTAATTGGCAGGACATATTAAATTGGCTTTTAAGATCCTATAGACTATTTCGCAGTTGTAGACATACACATTCTAAATGGCCCCAAGTTGATTTCCTGTTGCAGTGTATGTGAATGATGATCAACTGACAGGACGTAAACAAGGGGTCAGGCTGTTGCCTAGCAACAAAATTCCATTGAAAAGACCTATATAACTGGAAAGTTTCCTGATATGAAATGAAATCCTCTCACTTACTTCCTGACATAAGTACACAATTTCAATTTAATTTTCATAGTAGGAGCTAAAAACTAAATAAAGAATCTGCATCAAACGTTTTTGAATGGTAACCAGCCCTAGTTCAAACCGTTTGCTTGTTGCATTCATGCAGGACCTCAGACAGAAGTTGTGAAGATGCAAAAAATATGCAAGAAACAAAAAAGCCAATCAGTGTTGACTGCTTGCTGTCCGCTGTGTAAAAATCTGCACAAACCTCATGTGTCCAAAGCCGAGCTCCGGCAGGTACGGCAGCTTCTTGACCTGGATGATGGAGTCGTACAGGGACGGCTGCAGGCCCTGGGCCACCATGTTGGCCAGGATTACTGCCACCATCATAGGCAGGATGTGGGAGATCTGGCCTGTCAGCTCAAAGCAGATAACCGCTGTGGACACCGTGTGAGTCACAGCCTCGGGGAATGGAGGTTAAAGAAGAAAGAGGGGGAGGAAGCAAAAGGCAGAAGTAAGGAAAGAAAAAGATTGTGGGATAGTGGGCAGGGGAAATGAAGGAGAGGAAAATCTGGAGAGGAAAAATCACATCAAGAGAAAAAAAGATAATCAAACATAAAAAAAGAAGGGAATGGATGAGTGAATGTTGAGAAAATGCTGAGTGAAAAAGGGAAAGGCGGTGAGAAGAAGCAATAAATGGGTTCAGAAGCAAAATAGATTAATAAAAAGATGTGTGAGGGGCGACAGGAAGCAACGAAGGTCGAGAGGGAAGGAAAAAATGAAGGACAGAGAGGGTAGTGAAGGAGTAACACAAGGAAGTAAGGAGGGATCAAAGGAGAAAGAGGAGGGACGGGCTTTGGAGGGCAACAGAGGGGGGGATTAAAGGAAGGCCACGTTTCTGGGTCGGCGGCAGAGGTGAGGACAGCAGAGGGAACCCACTGTGACATTTAACTGTCAGAGCAGAGTGGCCACATGCTCGGATGGAAAAGGAGGAAGAGGAGTAGGAAAAGGATGACAAAGAAGGGGAGGGAGATGAGGAAGATTAGGTGGAGGGGGGGGGGGGGGGGGACTACTGACACGAGTGGACAACTAGAGGGAGGTTGACAGGATAGGAATACTTGACAACGAGTGACAACTAGAGGGCCAGGGAGGTTGACAGGAGAGGAAGAGAAGTTGGAAGAGGAAGAAGATGAGAGAAGTGACAGGAGAGGAAGAAGAGGACATCTTGACCAGTGCTGACAAGCCGGGGTTGATGCTAAGGAGGAGAAAGAGGAGGACAGGGAGGAGGCGGAGGGGACATGGACAGCTTGACAGTAAGCTTTTGATGATTTGGATTTCAAAATATGCAATGCTGACTAATTATTATTTCTATTTGAGAGGATGTGCCTTGTTTAGGTTACATACCGGTAGGTCTTTTTGCTGGATCTTAAACTTTGCCTATGCATGTTAGTCTTGCCATGTCAACAACTAGTCATAAATTGTACGGTTGGAGGAAGGTGAACTAAAGTTGAAGTTGTCAATATGCTGACAAAATGTGATAAAACTATGGAAATTGCTAAGAGAAGGGAAGGGAGACTAACCAATGACTGCGTACCCTCCAGGGATAATGCGGTAAAGGATGCCATCAAACACGATCCCGTGAGGAAACAGGGTGGCCATGATCTCCCCTACCAGCCTGCCGAATGCAGCTCCTACGAGAGCAAAGAAAAAAAAAAAATATATATACATTCACTTTTAAAATAAAAGATGTACCTTGAAAGATTTACGTAAGTAACATTATAGTTAAATTATTAATCCTGAGACACCCGTAAAGTACGAATAATGTAGACAAACAAGAATATCACCAATGAGATTGTCGGCCTCTGTTGGATTCTAACAGGATTTATTTTTCCCGATGTGTATTACCAGAGCAAACAGAACTCAGGTCATCAATGTTTCTAGTGACAGCAGATGGTGGAAAGGCTAATGAGAAAAATCGCTTTCAACCATGGTCTGCTGAAAGACAGTTTAGTGTGATTAGCGTATGATTGGATAGAGCTACACATCTGAAATGCGTGCCTGTGTACAGTACCCTTCCACACCCCCGCAAGCTACGCTTTAAAATAAACACTTTACCTTGCATTTAATGTTGTTTTTTCGTGTAAATATATATGTATAAAATATAAACAACCTTGAATGATCTTTATTTATTTATTTATTTATTTTTTTACATAAAATGACATTCATCTGGCGCATAGATTTCAAAAGTGGCAGATACATTTCTAAATGGCAGACAAAATAAAAAATACTCGCCTGCCACAGTGGCAGGCAGTGGAAAAGGTTCATTTCAGACCCTGCTTCCAACATGATTACACGGCAACCGTCTTGCTTTTCATTTTTCATGAAGTCACTGTAATGGTGTCATTTAAATGTTTGGAAAGTTTAGATTTTTTTGGGTTTTTTTTGCCGTGCTTTAAAAGGAGAGAGAACGCCTTTTGGCCCTACAAAGCTGTCGGGACCCCACAAGTATACTGAACTCCCGGTTTTTGGACCCCACGAATATAGTTAAGCACGCACAAGCACACATACACAGGCACACACATACACAGGCACACACAGGCGCGCGCACACACACACACACACACACACACACACACAAACACAAACGTATTTAATTATGGCTTTGTTCCATTAAGGTGGGCCAAGGCCCTGGTAGGGGCTAGCATGCAGGCGCTAACTCACTGGAATGTCTGTGACACACTATAAAGAACGTAACGATAATTAATTTGATCAGTTCCACCTCTGTTTGCCCTGCAATAACACGTCAAAATGGCTGCTGTGAAAAGGGCCAACTGGCAGCACAATTAATCGCATACAGCGTATTTCAAGATTTCTGTTGCTAATCACAGAACTTCTGTACTACTGCAATGATTGAAAAACATTAAGTACTACTGATGAAGTGCAAAACCTGACCAATAAAAGCTTCTTTAAAAAAAATATTAACACAAATCACATGTCCAAAATAACCATCATTTCAGCCATCCTTGTGTAACCCCATCGACAGTATATAAGGCTACAGGAGTTGTTGCTCACCTAGTATGAAGACAGGCATGAAAGCCCCAGATGGAATGGGCATGGTGGTGGCCACAGCAGACATCCAGAACTGCGAGACAAGAAACGTGCAACACTGTTCAGACAAGAGAACTCGATGGAAACCAATGAAAACAAAGTGTGCCATAGGCTGATGGTGATACAGCATGTCATCAATGTTAATTGTGAACAGCATTAAAATATAGGCCAGCAAACCATGTTTGAACATGACACTATGGTTCCTATTTTAATCATCTAAGCGCACGGAAGAGGTGCGCTTAGATCATGTTCAAATCCACTTTTGCTAGTTTGACGGTGGAAAAAAGGGTCCGTGCACCAGGCGCATGGTTCAAACGGGATGTGCTTAGTGTCTTAATTCATTCATAGGTGTATTTTGGGCGTAACATGAAATAAACCTCTCCTTCCCTTTGGCGCATCGCTATTATGATGGCTAATTTGCACCGTAATATTTTTTTATATGTAATCTTCTGCGTGTGCGTGTGCTGCTGTGCTTCCCTGTGTGTGTGTAACAAGCATAGTGTGCACGCACTGTGCACAAGCATAGGCGAATTGTAATAATGCACTGTTTAAATAACAATGAAATGCTGCGCTATTGACTTTAGAGCAGGTTTTTGTTTGTCAGTGGCGCAATCACTTCTCGCTCCCTTAAGATAGCAATAGGCCAAGAATGCACCTGAACACAACACCCTGTAAGACCAGCTCGCCAATGAGCTTAAAGATGCGCGCAGGTGCATTTGCTATTTAAATGACGTGGGCGCTAGACACGACATTAACAACTGTGTTGGTCTTAAGCTAGCAAAGACACCTGAGTCTGGCTTTACGCCACGCTGGGTGCAATATAGGACCCTGTATGTCTTACATTCTGTGTATGTCATGTTAATGTGGCTGAAGTTTGTGTCTGATCTTATTTTTTCATTAGTGTCCCCTTTCTCAGTTTGACAAACTGTCAAACCGCTGTGTGGGAGAAACAAATCCTTCTATTTGGTCACAGCTTGAGGTACAACAAAAATGAAGCATAGGGACGATTTGTGTATGCATGTGGTGAGGAAAGGGAACCAATCACACCCTTGGTGTGTCCTTGAGCAAGGCACTTAATCAACAGCTGTTCCAGTGAGCTGCAACGCATGGTGCTGCAGCTGTACTGGGCAGTTTCCAAATGTGTGGCTGTGTGACTGAGTGGGTAAAGAAGAAGAAGAAAAAAAAAAAAAAAATCAGATATGTAAACTCCTCTGCAGGTTAAGCTAAACTCAACCTCAAATGTCACTTGCACTGTTTGTCTTCAAACTATTTCTGTATTCATCAGAATGTAACTCCCCTAATAATACACTTCGTTCTTGGCTGCAGAGAGCTCATCAGCAATAAGGATTACCTTTACTCAAGCTCAGGGCTTTTGGTGTGTGTGTGTGTGTGTGTGTGTGTGTGTGTGTGTGTGTGTGTGTGTCACCACCAGTATCCCTCTCCAGGCACCACATACTGGGCTTTCAAACACTGCATTATCATTTTAACAGTCTAGATTACTAGTCTACACATCGTTTGTCATCATCGTTTGAGAACTTAATGACTGTGGTACAAGATAAAAACTCATTAGCACGTCTCGCACTGGGTGGCTGCTATCCTGATGGCAGAGAGAGGACTGCGCTCACAGTCTTCTTCTCTCTTTTAATCCTGACAGTCAAACACAATCATGCAGAAACACACAAACGCACAAAAACAGGCACACACAGCACACACTTTCATCAGTGGCCCAAATCCAGAGATAGATGGGAGCAGAAACACTGAGACACAGACAACATGGAGTGAAAATAAATGTGGGTGCCGGTTTATGTGCAATAAAGACAGACAGAGATGGAAGTAAAAAAAAAAAAAATAGACAGTTATAGTCTGACTGAAAATATGGACAGAAGACCGAAGGTAAGAACTCTGACTCATTGTTCTTGGTCATAAAAAAGGTAATCCTATGACAGATAAAACTATCCAATAAATAAGCTGCTTGTGGGTTTTGTTTAAAAGCTGTATAAACTAACACTATATGCATATATCTATATAGAACATATACTGTATATGGGTCTTGAAAATCTCTGTGTTGTGCTGACAAAATAATCTAATAAATAATGGTCCTAGATTTTAATCAAAGCAAAAGTACACTCATTTTTTGGCTTCACCACAATGCACCTGCATGTAACTAGCACATGATTTAACAGTTTGTTTTGCAGGTGGATCGAAATACAGACAAACAAGGGAAAGTCTAATCATGTGTAGGATAAAGGGAGATAGGGAAACAGAGGCTGGAAGATCCAGAGTGTGTGTGTTTGAGTTTGAGTCTTTTACCAACTCCTACATTAGGCCAATGAGGTGGGACCGGGGAAGAACTTGCTTCGACGCGTGTTCTGGGAGCCAATAATCAATGTCCACAATCTGCATTTTGGTCACAGCTTGCTCACCTTGGCACAAGTAATACAGTCCATTTCATTTAGTTGCTGGTTTACTCCCATAATTTTGTTTTTCACACAAATCTATCTGAATGACACCCCAACCTGACACAACACAACACGGTGAAAAGCTGTAAGCGTTTCCCCTAGCCACACACCTGTGTTTCCCTGGCTGTTAATTACTTGTATGCCTTCTCAAAGGCAATGCTCCACCCAGTGCTCAAACAATAAAACTGTAGATTAATTAGCATCACCGACGTGGTATATAACCACAACAAAACAAAGTTGGATAATGGCTCCAACACTGTTCATAGGATTATTATATAGCATTACTGCCTGCTTTGACTTTAGACACTGCAGAAAAATAGACTGAAGTTGACTCTAAAAAGGCAAATAGATTTTAAGTTATTTTGGAACTCTAATAACAAAGAGTGGCTCTAGGACAAATTTCGTTTCTGGTGCTGGGAAGATGTTAGCTTTAGAGTGGTTTGTCTCCAGTTGGAAACCCAGTAAAGGACAGAACAATCACGACTTCTGAGTGGTTTAATTTGGCAGAAACACACAACCTGACAACTCTACACCAATACAATGTTGTTGTTGGTCAAAGTTTGAGAAAGACAGCAAATACTTGTGTGAACTGAACTTTGTGTAATGTGGCATCCAAGTAGATTGAAAAGTTTGGTTTGGTATTTACCAAGAAAAGTAATCTTTTCCCCAGTTTTCCACTGCTTTTCTCTACTTGAGCTCTTGAGAAGCTGCAGATTTTCATCTAACAGGAGGCAGAAACAGCTTGGTGCTGTTTTCTGCAGCAGCAAACAGACTGTGTTTCTGTCTTGATTACAATTCAAGTCAGACTGATAGCTTTAGTTTGATGGTTGCCCTGTTATTTCTCAGTGGGGCAGTATTATATAAAATGGATGACAACCCAACTGCTTTATAATCTACAGTATAAAGTACAGAAGTATGTCAATACAACTTAAGTATGTGTGAATACCCCACTGGTTTTGGAACAACCTCAATCTTTCTTGTCCGGTTAAACTGCATATTGAACTGTCTGCAGTGGTACATGTGATATGGTTGGATGGTTAGATATACTGAAATGAGCTGTGTAAAGGCACAACATGGAGATCTTTACAAGTCAACCCAGTTCCTAATATTTAACCCTTGTGTTGTCCTTCAGGTCCCAGAGACCCGTCCTGTATTCAATCAGATTTTTCTGCTAACGTGGCCTGGTTCTCCGGGGTCCCGAGAACCATCCTGCACTTGAACGCGTATCCCACTAGACTCATCTCGTATTTCAGGTCCCAAAGACACGTTCTGTATTCAATTGTATTTTTCTGCTACCGTGGCCTTGTCCTCTGGGGTCCCGAGAACACAAGGGTTAAGACTAAATCATATTTAAATTAATTGTGTCTGGTAGGGTTTGCTTTACCCCCACAAGTCCTGCATCTGTATGTCAATGTGTTTTTTCCCTGAGAGGACCCAAGTTCACTTGTGTCATGATCATAACAGAAGAAAAAGGCCCGTGATAAATTACACACATTGCTACTCATTTTTGAATTGATAGTGAATCACGCTGCTCTATCTCTACTTGGGTTTAATGAAATTTTGTATTGGTTATTATTAACTGTTACTATTGCTATTCCGATTGAGTCTGACTGTCATGTTCCTCTTGGATGAGGTCTTCTACTCTGACATTGTCTGGATGTTAAACCACTCATTCATCTTTATGGATGGGAGCAGTTACTGCACTTTGGAGTGAACTATAAAAAATGGCCTTGGACATCACACTGACCGTGCGGTGCCTGGTAAGACCTTATGACAAACACATCAGACTGATCCTTCATATCAGTTTGCTGTCAGTCTTCCAGACTGGTCCTTCATAGTTTTTGAAACTGATGCTACAAGCAGCATCACACTACTTGTTCTCTTTGAACCTGTTACTTGCCTGATGCTGCTTTGAAGATTCACATATAAATCTAAGATGACACATGCTCCTTATCAGAATTCATTATAGTCTATGCAGCTGCCCTGTTATTGTGATTCAGTTATCAAGGTTTAATTGAGTTTTAGTGATCATTTGTCCACCTGTGTATATGCTGTTGGATTTTTTTAGAAACAGTTTTATCAACCCTCTGCATGTCCAGAGTCAACCCAGCACCAGACTGACCAGATTTGTGCACATGTCGATGCTTATACTGAGATAGCAAGAATTGAAACTCTCCAGGGTGTGTGTGTGTGTGTAGCTGCTTTCAAGAAAACATAGGAACGATCCATCCACCCACTGTTGACCTTGGACAGGAAGACATGAAGAAGACAAAGACACACCCACACACTCACACACATCCCTGTTACCCACACACAAAAAGAGTGACCTGCAACAAATGTCTCTAATGAAGAGGATAATGAGAATGCTGACGTCTCTCATTCACAAACACGCACGCACCCCGGTGAGTTTCAATTCTTGCTATATCAGTATCAGCATCGACATGTACACAAATCTGGTCAATCTGGTGCTGGGTTGACTGTGAACATGCAGAGGGTTGATGGAACTGTCTGTAAAAAAACATCTCACAGCATATACACAGGTGGACAAATGATCACTAAAATAGTATGAACATCCCAATTAAACCTTGATAACTGACTCACAATAACAAGGCAGCAATATAGACCCCCCCCACACACACACACACACACGCTAATGCATTACCCAAAAATGCACTCAGACAGACACAAAAACAGAAAAAATGACACACACACTTTTACAGGCAGCCACAGACCTTCATAATTAAGAAGAGCAGCAGGACGAGGAAGACACTGACATCAGGGTGCAGCCAGGCGGCCGAGAGGCCCAGACCAGCCGGAGGAGGTGATCCCGAAATCTTTGTCCATGTAAAGTTGTCAAACAAGGAGTTGATACACTCCCTTGGCATCAGCTGGAGAGGGGCAGATAGGAATCAAAAGCAGATGGAAGAAGAGATCAGGGCAGGGAGTACAGAGGGAAGATTAGGGTTTGACAAGAGGTGGAGGAGGAAAAGTGGGTGGAGGTGAGAGAGAGAGAGAGAAATCAAAGAGAGAAGAGGGCAGAGAGGGCAAAAGGGGAGGAGAAAACAGGAATGACCAGAGAAGTTGCAAATAAGGAGAAAGAAAAAGAAAAAAAGGAGGTAGAGTGGGAGAAAGGGTGGAGGTAAAAAGTGAATTAGAAGAGAAATAAAGAGGGAGAAAGTAAAGAAAGATGAGAATGTGTAGAAAACTGGAGAAAAAAGGGAGAGAATGGAAAGAGAAAGGGAAGAAATAAGGGAGTAAAAGGTTGACAGACAGTGAAAAGTGATAGAGAGACATATGAAGAAAGAGAGATTGGAAGAAAAGAGAGAAAAGGGAAGGACAGTGTTGAGTAGGGAAAAGAAATCATAGGAGCGCAAGAGAAGAAGGAAAGGGGGGATGAAGTTTATCAAGGGAGGAAAAGAGACCAGGGGGGAAATGGATGATGAAGGAGAAACAAAAGGGAAAAAGAAAAGGGGGAACAAAAACGTGAAGAGAGGAAAAAAGTCAAGTGGGACAAACAGGCAGGAAGTCATCCAGAAAGCTGGAAGCAGACGGGTACGCGTGGCCGTGTCCAATGACTCATTCTCTTTAGATGACTCGTGAATGACTATTTTACTTCAACCATTTGGCACATTTGCATAGATTCCTCTGAATTTTCTCACAGGGACAAATTGCTGCTGCATAATGCCGCTGCAGGGGAAAAACAACGGCAATGTCATTTAGATTTTTCTACTTTTGTATTTCATGCTTAAGCTAGGGTTGAATTGAGGCCCTGAAATTTATCATTTAGTGTGTGAATGGAAATGTTGAGGCTCCGCTCTTTGAAAGACTGCTGCTGGCCTCGATGAAGCCAGATGTAATAATAGGCTTTCCTGTGCCTTTTTGAAGTTGTGGGTTCACGTCCTGTTTAAAACCCTTGTGGCTTTTAATCTCCTCTCACTGTGCCACTGCTGCTTCTGTCACTCTGCACTGTGCTATCAGTTTGGCTTTCATTCCCCAAAAACTATATATACACTTTCTAGGGGGGGAAGCATCTGTCAAACATACATTTATTTTCTAAAGTGAAATTGTTTAAATGTATATTGTAGGTATCACTTCATTCCCCTGCTGTGTTAAAACAATGCTTTGACTTTGTTATGAAAGGTGCAAGATATTTCTACAATGAGGGTGTGAAAGGCATGCACCGGGAGCATGGAAACACACAAACATGTTCAGGTGTAGCTGATTGACATATGCACACAGATGGATATGGATACACTTACAACACTGTACAACACACACCTGCTTCACACTGTTAGTGTCTATTCTAGCGATCTACTCAAAGCATCTGTGAAACACAAACATGCTCTTAGCTCTTGGTAGGTAAGCTGTTGATACTATAAATGGTTCTGTCTGGCTTTCACCTTAAAACTGCGTTTGTGCGTGCACAGAAGGCAACAAGACATGTAGATTGTCTACAGAACATTAAAGTACAGATTTTTGATTGGTTTACACTTAAGCAACAGAGCTTTTAGCTCATATCTTAAATGTTAATCCATGAGTGTCACACGTAATCTAATATTAGGGTTGTGTACCAATCACTATTTCTCTGGCACGCTATTGATACCTGGAATTTGGTTCCGGTACCAAACAGTACCTTTTTTCGGTACTTTTCCTCTCAGTTTTAAAAATGATTTCAAACCTATTCATCCTATTTACTTAGAACATTGTTATTTATTTAGAACATTTTACATGCAACACAAAATTAAACACCTCCCTCTCCAAACAAACTATCAATTGCCTTGTTGCTCAAATTTGCTTTAGAAATAAAGTTGCCTTACAACATCAGCCTGCCAGTCAGTCAGTAGGGTATAGTGAACACTGTGGTACCTGCCTGTCACAGAGGAAGTCTAACGTTAACCCATACCACGACCAATTTCGCCTCGCCGTTATATACGCTGTCTGCGTGGAGTTTTGAAAAGTGTTACCACACTTGCAACCGCTTTGGCATCATTGCCTTGACTCACTGTGACTTTAACAAAGTCAATGTTTGATTTAATTTGATTTTAATTTGATTTAAAGTGAGTTGGTCCTAGTACAATGGTAATTTGGTCAGTACCTAAAAAAAGGTACAGAGTTCAGTACCCAAACCTATCTAACGTGCCGTCACACTTCATTAAACATTGAAAATAATGTGGCTATAGACAAGCTGTGCAGAAATGGAACAATAGATTTGAACAACATGAAATCCTTAAGGGCCGTCCACACTAAATAACTATAACGATGTGAGCATCCACACTGCTGAACGTTAACGTTCTCCAAAACAGCGACGTCAAGCACGCACTGCACACTCCAGCTGATACAGATATAGGTGCAGCTGTGGCTCAGGTGGTCGAGCGGTCGCCTACCAATTAGAAGGTTGGTGGTTCAATCCCTGGCAGTCCCATGTTGAAGTTTCTTTGGGCAAGACACTGCATCCCTAATTGCTCCTGATGCTGCGCCATCGGAGTGTGAATGTGTGAATGTTTATCTAATGAGCAGATGGCACTTTGTAGGCAGCCTTTGCCACAGTGTATGAATTAGTGTGTATGGTTATGTAAACACGCATTGAGTAGTCATTAAGACTAGAAAAACGCTATATATATTATGTTGTTTATATTACATTTATACCGTCTATAATAATATAGACAGCATACGTTGTAACATCTGCTGTATATATTATACGTATTACATTACATATTACATATACAGTATGTACAACATATATATAAGAAATGTCTTTAGTAATATCCCTAATATTTGTGAATTTGGGTGCATTGATGAACCAATAAAGTATGACGCCGACAGCTGCCTTCCCAAGGAAACAGCGGGCGTGCAGAGCACCGGAACAAAAACACCAACAGTACGATAATCACATCTGAAACATAACATTCACTCTCAAAGATGTTTAAAAATACAAAAATATACAGAGCTAAAAGATCGTAGCCCCACCAAAGGGAAAAGTTGCACCACAAACCACCTGTGTGAAACAAATCTCTCCCCAATGTCTCTCTCCGCCGTGTCATGCTGTAAATACAGAAGGATTTTGACTGGCTGTCAGTGTTTCTATCATTCATCAAATCGCTGACATTGCTCTCCACCGTTGTTGTCGTTAGTTGTGGTGTGGACCCCGCCATCCACTTGAGTTAGAACGATTTTTAAAACGATGTATTTATAGTTATCGGTGCGGATGGCCCTTTTAGAATTCATCCTAGCACACTAATACCACTGCCAGATCAAAGTTTGTTGCTGTTTTTCCCTCAAAGGTGCATAAGGCAAATGTTCATGTTGGTGACTCCCTGTGGGACCAAGAGATCAACTTCAATACGCAAAAATCCTGTGATGTAGGGTCAGTAAAGGGAACACAGCAGGCTTGTATTTATCAAGTCTACTAGTCTGTGACGTGTCCAAAGAGATAAAAGATCTAAGAGATTGTTGGATTTTATTTTGTGGTTACGATACATCATAGCCTGACAACTGATATTGGACACCACAACTTTGTTCTGTGGTGTTTTAAAGCAAGTGTACTCTTACATAAATAATAGTAGTGGTGTTTTAAAACATTAGTTAGTGCTGTTCGCTTTTGTGGGGTGGCTTTTAGTGGAGATTTTTGTTCCTCAGCTCGCTGTAGCTGTCAGCATTGCGTGCACGTACAAACAGATTGTTAATGCCCTGTATTCTTCCTTGTTCATAACAATATTTGAGCTCTGACCTCTCCTGCCATGAACTGTCCAAACCCGGGAGGGAAGGTCAAGGTGGCGATGACCAGCGTTACCACAGCTGGAAAGATCAGCCGGCTGGGAGGGAAAACAGGACAAAAAGGTTTGTTAATGAAATGAGATATTAAATATCTCTAATAATCAAAATCCAAACAAAATTCAAATAATCAAAATTCATTAGAATAATAAATGTTCATTTTAAGTGATCGAGTATTAAGATCCCATGCCATACCATGTGTGTGTGTATATATATATATATAAAAAGCAAATATTTAAAAATATGAGACTCACTGTTTGGTGAGGAAGCGGGTCATGGCGTTGGGTCGCCTCATGAACAGCACCACCTGTCTGTTGAGATAGACGAAGAACGCCCCCAGGAACCCACAGGAGATCCTGCAAAGGAATAAACTTAAATTAGCCAAGTTAAGTCATCTATTCCCTCGTAACACCTGCATGTCCTATGTCTCCATCTCTCCCCGAGATAAAGGGTGAACCAATTATTGGACTCTCCGTGTTTTTAAATGCTACATTTGCATAAAGTTTGGCTTATTAACATTTACCATCTTGTCCATTAGGAAGATTTGACACACACTGACACACACACACACACACACACACACACACACACACACACACACACACACACACACACACAATGCCATTAATGTCTTTGTCTCAGTTTTCTAGTCGCTTACCCAATGATGGCGAATGCCGGCAGCTCCTGAAGGTCAAAAGGGAAATCCATGCGGAAGTTTGTCCTGAACAGAGCAGTGATGGTTACTGAAAGACGAAGAAAAGGCGAAGAAGTGAAATTTACAGAATTTCAACAATAATGTTTATTAAGTCTGTAGATTAAAAATGTTGTACATCATCTCTGTAACTTGCTACTGATTGAGTACTGATTGACTTCTTTTTGGACGGTCATGGGAAAGTGTTGGCACAGTGAAACGAGAAAAGATATTTTTTGTTTGTCTGGAACTCACTTAAGTTATTTACAAGACATTTTCATAACCTAAGTCAGGTATTAAAATAACTCTGCATTTACATGGTGGAGGACACCACCTAGTGGAAAACTTGCTTGATGTGCCTCAAGTAAATCAGTGTCACTAAAAAAGATGTGAGTTGCTTGGTCATGACTATTGAAGTAAAGGCGCCCTCTAGTGCCTGTTTGATTAAGAGAAAGTGACACAATCTTGATCACATTTAAATAACTAAATATCTTGATGAATACTTTTCTCCAATACATACCTGCATCTTTGTTGAACACTGATAACACTCTGAATATGAACGCACTAAATGTAGCGGCAAAGTATCCTCTCCAGTAGTTTCTCACAGCAAAGTATGTGGATGTTACCTCTATACTGAAGAGCACACCTGGAGAAAGAAAATAGGGAAAGAACCAGAAATTAAACAGGCAGCAACCGAAAACAATGCACTAAGCCAAAGCTAAAGACTAGTAAATGCTAACAACATGAGAGTTCCCCCAAGCCCCATTTTTTCTTATTTACATAGATATCAAATGAGTGTGAATTTTGAATGTGTTAGTGGGACACAGAACAGAAAAAGGCTGTGTACCTCCAAGTGGAGTACCAAAGCAGCAGCCCACCCCGACAGCACAGCCTACTGTCAGGATGTCTGTATAACAGTATGGATTCTACTGATCCAGAGAGGAAGAGGAGGATTAAGACAACAGAAAGACATGTAGATGAGGAATGTTACATACAGTTCATGTTTGTTTTTATAATCACACTTAAAAGTTGCATGTAAATGAAAATGTTTCTTAACATCAGATTACCTGATAAGCTCCAGAGAAACAGGACATGAACCTGCTGAGAACTGCAGCACAGATGCTGGCGATGTGAACAAACGGGCCCTGAGTGGAAATGACGAGGGAAATGAAATGAAATGATGTTCTATAGCGGTTCATACTGTAAGACCAACCACCAAAGATGCTGTTGGTTGTTAGATTGACTAAAAATGTATAGGGAGACATTGTTTAATAAACCTGGATGATCTACCTCTTTGCCTACAGGCATGCCGCTGCCCAGGGCAGCCGTCAGTCCAATGACCTTAGCAACAAAGGCCTTGAGAGTTAAATACTCCTTAAGCACCACACCTCTCAGGATGGTCTTCAGCTCTGGGATGCCAGAACCTGAGACACAAGGTGGAACAGAGGTTGTTTAGTAGGGGAAGGGGAGGACAAAGACGTTTGAAATACAGAATAATTCAAACGTTTTATGGAAAAGTCCAGATGACGCTGGTGCAACCGGCCAGCGCCAACCATGTAAAAAGCACACAGATGCACAATCCAATTTAATAACTTCCATAACCTTGAATTACTTGCTTAGAGAAGCTACAACTTTCATGTTTGTTGAGGTTTTTGTCGTATCCAAACCATTTGTTCTTGATTTGCAGAGAAATAACTTATTAGTAATCACCTCATGTAAAAAAAAAGGTGGGAGATAATGTGAAAAAGATTATTTTGTATTCTTGTGAAGCTCAGATAGGTAATCATGCACCCTGAAGGGCTCAGACGCAGCTGGGTTTCATTCCAATCAAAAGTTACAGCATCTGATTTCACTGATTTGCAGGGATGACTATTCCAGTATGTGATGTTGCATACAAAAGTACATAGTACAATATGCATTAATAATCTGAGGCATTCTATGAGAGACTAAAGGCCCTGACACAATAAACCGACGACCGGGGACTAGTGGCGGCCCTCGTCGCCTTTGTCTTGGCCAAAATTTAGCACTGGAATACACCGCTGAGACTATAACCAACTGTTCGTGCCTACGTGAGAGGACTAGACACTTGTTTGATTTCCTCACTCTCGTTTTCAAGCCGAACGGACAAACAGATGAACTGGCTGTTCAGCCAACGCCAATTCAACATGTTGAATTCACAGAAAAACGGCTGACGGGACATACCGCACAAACTAGGCCGACGGTCGGCCTGGTGGTGTGTCATGTGCCTTAAAGAACATAGCAACAAGGAGGAAGGGGGTACAGACCGATAGCTTGAGGAGCGACCAGGTGACAGAAGAGGGAGGAGAAGAGGATGAAGATCAGGGGATATGAAACCCAGGCCAGGTACTGCAGGGGGATATTTCCCCTCAGCTCCCCATAAATCCATTTATAGGCTGAGGGAGGGAGGGAGGGAAGAGAGGAGAGGAGAAGATATGGCAGAAGTGGAGGAAAAAAAAGGAAAAACAAAAGAATGATAGATTAAAAAGATAAGTATAAATAGCAGGGGTGTAGGATGAAGTAAGGAGAAACGGGTGATAGAGGAGAGCAGGAGAAGAATAGAAGACAGAAGTAGTAGACAGAAGGTAAAGAGTGAGACAGGCATAAAAGTAAAGAGAAGGAAGAGAAAAATGCAAATGTTGTTTTGCACCAGCTTTTCCTTTACTTTATTGGCTTCTGCAATGCATTATGGGATCTGTAGTCTTACCTTGGAGACTCTTTGCACTGGCATAGTCCATTGTCCAGCTGACCAGCGCCATCGTGATGCCCAGCAGAACAAGGAAGATCCAGTCTTCTCCCAACCTGGTCACAAGGAATCGCTGCACTCGTGCTATACAGTCTGACAAAACCAAAAAAAACACAAAAGCTCACCAAAAAAAAAAGGAAAAACAACAAGGAAATCTATTTTTTTTTTTTAAATCATGATTGCTCACCTCTACATTTGGAGTAGGAGCGTTTCTTCTTCATAGAGGATGTGAGGTCAGCTGTTTGCTCATCTAGCTCATCAGCCTCTGCCTCCATGTTAGGCTGATGCCTGTTCCTTGGTCTGCTGTGATAGCCGTGCTGGTGTCGACTGTGGCATCCATTTTGACCATGGCCACGCCGGCCATGTCGTGTCCTGCCATGGCCGCGGGGATGGTTGCCATGTTTCTTGATCTGTCTCTCTGTCAGCAGGCGTGTGGCCTCCCGCCTGCCGGAGCCTCCTTGGTTTTCTTGGTACTCCCCATAGAGCTGTCAATCATATAAGGTAATCCACCACATAAGTTAACCAATCCATTAATCAATCAGTCTAGATAAGAACAACTTGCACAAATGTCCAGCATGCATTCATTAGACATGAACAAGTACAGGTAGTTCCTGAGAAAGTGAGAATGGAGAGTGTGATAGTAGTACTCTCCTTTTGGCACGCTGGCAGAGGAGTGTCCATTTTAAAAATAGACAGGAGCACGTGTTGACCCAAACAGCTCTAATGGAAGCGGAAACACGGGCTCTGCCTCTAGATTTATCACCTCTGGACAGACTCCATGAAAATTGCCTGGGTAATCTGGGAAAGAGATCAATTCTCATCTACCTCTATCATTAGCACACATATTTCTTTCAGTAGGAGTAGGAGTTCCCTCTTGGATCTCCTGAACCTTGTTTTATCCTTTTCTTTAAACACAAGCAAACAATTTCACACACTTCCAACATAAGCTGCAAAATATAGTAAATAGTTTCTCTCTTTTTTTAATGTTGATGAATTTGCTATACTTTTGACAGCGCAGAACCCAACTAAAGTTATTTTCCTCATTCCCACTACTCACAATCACAATTAATCGTATTTATTATTTTTATACTTATACAAAATTGTATTTGTAGTAATTACTGTATTTATTTATCTACACTACTGAAGCAATGTGTAATAATCCAGCACTGAGGGCTCATATATATTCTTCAGTGTTTCCCATACATTGGATTATTTGTGGCGGCCAATCACAGATTCCTTTCCTTTAAAATATTTCATTGTAAAGCTGCGCAAAGTGCATTTATTTACTTACATTTGGTCCCATCCGCTTGACCACAGTAAGCCTCTGGCTTAAGTTCCTACATTCTGATACATTTTTTCTCATTTATGGTGGATACATCTTAATTTTTGTAAAGGAAAATACTAAGTTCTGGTGGCAGGTAACGCTTCAAAATATAAATGAATATAAAGCAAAATACGGATAAATGAATTGTCAGTGATATAAGAGTGTAACTTTGTAGTAACTGTGGTTTGATGCATACTTCCATACAGCTCACATAGTGTTTCAAAACATGGATATGGACAGCTATTTAAAACGACTGAGACGTTTTTGCAAGTTATGACACCCCAATTTAATACTGATCAGCGGCAGTGCAGTCTGCCATGCAGACAGACAGCATTCAGAGCACCGGCAGAAGGCCGAGGATGTTCACTCTGTAGATGTGGAGTCTGGTACAACCTAACTTTAGAAAAAGCAAGCCCATTAGCGCTAGCTTTATAACTGAGCGTTCAGACCCAGTCAATTCAGAGCCAGCCGCATGTGTAAGAGGCTGGCTGCTGGAAATCAAACATTTCGGCTATCGTGATTTTCCTTTGGCATTGGCTAAAATCTCCAGGGAGGGGGGGTGGGACCCTGTAGAGAATAAGACTTAACATACTTGCTGTCTTCAAAGCAGCAGGGTGTGGGTCAAGAAGACGTTTTCTCCAGGTTACATGTAATCATGCCACAAATAGACTCTAATTCTGTGGGAAACACTGTTCTTGGTACATCAAGAGCAGACAATAGAACTCCAGGAATACAACTGACAAGCTGATAAGTTGTGTCTGGTGCTGACACTTTCAACATCCGGGCAGTAACCTTTCAACAGCTTCTAATTTAGCAAGTTCATGGACAGATGGGTGGACGGATGGATTAACACACAGACACTCACACACACTCGAAACACACACACACACACATAGTGATGGCAATGCTGGGTGAGCAGAGATGCCAGTCATCACAGAGTGAAACTTGAGCAGCATAATACACAATGTGCTGTAACTGAATGCCAACACAGACTCAAACAATAGAAGCCACAGATGTCTTGATTGGGTAGGCGTTGCTCATGTGTTCAATCTTAACACAATGCGCCTCGCTTAAGTGTCTTGTAGCTCAGCAAAACAAAAAAAATTATTTTTAAAATGAAATGCACAAGAACCTTCAAAGAGATGTCCCATGCATTCTAAGAAGGTAGGATTTTCTCATCAAAGATTATCACTGAAATGTCCTGAAAGCTCATGTCTGCAAGGGCCTTACACACAAAGAGTGCACACACATTCACTTCAAAGGTGACAATTATCACCTTAGCATAATGTAACGACAGACAGATACATAATAAACTGTCAACATCACACCTTGAGTAACCACACCGCACTGATTCTTTTTCAGACATTTTAGAAAGTTTCATGTACACAGAAACATCTTTCTTGGCAGCCCCTGTACAACAAACACAAACGTATACAGGCCCCTCATATTAACTAACACAAATTGGCCCACTTGCTGTCATTGGTTGATTTTAGAGCTGTCACTTGTCACTTGTAGTTTAAAGCAGCATAACACATGGAGCCCTATAGATGCACACAGCAAAGCAATGATTGTTTGCTGTTAACTTTGAGAATAATAAAGACAGTTACATTTGTTTGTTGTTTAATCAAAGTAAATCACGTAAAATGTGTCAGTCATGCACGTCTGCTGACATTAGCACTAGCAAGTAGGGCTGCACAATATTGGAAAAAACTGACATTGCAATATATATTGTGATATAAAAAGAGACAGTAAAATTTACAAGATGACAACTATTGCGGTGATTTTGTAGGGGAGTGCGTCTACATAGAAAATAAAAATGAAACAGGAGCTTTTCCAATGTGAACCATTCTTAGTTTAACTATAATGCTTTAAAAACACTAAAGCAAGTAGGTGCTGTGACTACTCTTGTGATGTGACTTTAGAGAGGGAAGTTAGGTAGTTAAATACACTGGTTGACTCAGGCCACCATTGTATTTATATAATACTATCAATCCAGGCTAAAGTAAATGAGATTAATAATGCACGCGTGTTGCTTCCTCTTATTTTCAGGTTGTGGTCGACTAGCATACACACGTTGCCCACATGCCTCCTGTCTTAAAGGGGAAGGGTCAGCCGGAAACAAACATGAACAAAGGAGAACGGTGAAACTTCACTTTTCTATCAAGCAGCAAAAAAGTTGTAGTTAACACTGCAAGTCTTGCGATGTGACCATCGCACATGCACACGTCACAATGTAAACGATGAAACAACATATTGTGCAGTCTCACTATCAACTACAATGGAAGTGGCAACATAATTATTTCTCCAAATTCACATATACTAAACATCTCTATTTGAGACAGCCAAGTCGCATGTTTTAGAAATGCAATCAGCTGTTCACTGCTATGCAGGCCAGGCCAGGACCTCCAACATGGTCACCACAGAGTATGTTATGTTGTCAGAAATCCATCCTTGCTACGCTCTCCTCCTTTACTTCATTCCACCTTCCTGTTTTCCCTCTGAAACTCTACTCTGCATTAATCACTTACCTCCTTCCATCGTTGCCCCTACTCTTTGCCGACACTACTGAAACACTACTCTGGGTTAAATTTAGTACCGGTGTGATCCAATATTCTTCATTACACTTCCCACACCTCTCTCTCACCATCAGTCTATCTTTCAATGCCTCATCATATTCCTCGGTTTTTCCTATGTGTCTCTCTCACTCTGTCCTTCCAGCTGTCTTTTAGTCTCTCAAGAACTTATGGAGAGGAAGTATGAACTGGTAATAACTACTCCAAACAGCCAAGTTTCCAAAATATTCTATTATATTCCTATTCCCCTCCTCCACAGTGCAGACATACTAATGTATGTATCTAGTGGAGGGTCAGGTACAGCGCAATGCCCCATTGGAAGGGCTCAGTGCCCTGCTCATAGACATTTCTGCAGTCTTAACTAGAACTGGGTATTGCTTGTAATGTTTAAATACTCGTGCTAATACAATACAGGAGTTTTTGCACCAACAATACTATACTCTATAAATATGTTTTTCAAAATAAACAAAATCAAAAAAGTCTTGACTTAAATGTCAAATGCTGTCAAAGTACAAGCAGTCATACAAGAATTTTGCCTACATTAAAAAGAGAATAAGTAAACAAGATAATGCATCTGACCAGACATTCAATGTTAACTTTATGAACTTGACAGTGTTAATACTACTCAGTCAGTCCTGACCTATATCATAATGTACATGAAGCATGTGACTAAAACATCCGCTGGAGCTTCCACTCCTTCCTCACAATTGATCAAATTTTTATCACGATCACAATTTTGGCTTCCCACGATTTGTGTGATCGAGCGATATTTTAAATCATTCCGTTCATAGAAAGCTCCGGGTTTTTTACCGCAGCGTAAACCATGGTCTGATCATGTGCCACTCAGGAAATCCTTCCTACCACAGGCAATAACAGTTTTTAACAGGTCATCACTGGGTGCCAGATAAGACTTTTGGACCACCCGCTATATGACTTTGAGCCATGAAATGTCAGGTCTCAGTTCAGGGACGTTTCAGCCTTGTTAATCCAGTTGCTACTGTAGCTAATGTTAACGTTACCTGCTGTGTTACGTGTTGTTAGTGTTTCTAGCATGACATGCACCGATGTTTCTGTTGTCTCTAACATCTGTTTTGGTGCAACCCAGACATTAAAGCGGCACCGTAATGAGGTACCAAAATTTGCGATGATATTTTGTCCGGTAGATAACGGGCATATACACCATACAGTTTCAACATAGGTGGAACGCAGCACAAAATGGATGAATAAGCCGGAATGTAGCACAATATGGATGTAAAAGCAGTTATAAAAAGCCTATGTGACAATACAATTTGATTTGGTTAAAAACAAATAATCGTGATCGCAATATTGATCAAATCAATCGTAATTATCATTTTGACCATAATCATGCAGCCCTATTTAAAAGAAACATAAATTCCATGATCCCATCACGTTTTCCACGTTTTTGACCATTTGAGGTCTGACTGCTGATATCTGTATCCACCACCTTCTTCTGCAATAATCTGATGGCATCCGACAGGTAAATAAGGCCCCCAACTTTCTATCTCTAACAACTGCTAATATTCACATAAAAGCGCTGGACGGAAACGCATATTTCATTTTGGCAATTTTTCTGGAAATGAAAAATTATTTAAATTTAAAATGTGCACTGCAGTACATTTGGATAGACTTCTGGCTACCGTTTTTGTTATTATATTGTCAGCAGTCAGCTGCATGCCCTCTGCTTTGAGAGATGTTTAGAGATATTCATTGATGATGTTGTGATGGAATGGGGATGATATTTTTCCATATTGATTATATACCATTGTGAGAATGAACTCCATTGGACATCATCATAATCGGTCCTCTGATATTCAAATAACACTATTAATAATAATACGTTAAATTATATAGCACCTTTCACTCACTCACTCACTCAGGGGTAATCCCCAATAGTCAAATATTCAATGCTTTAATGGAAAGAGCTTGATTCAACGGCCAGACTCACAGTCGAATCTTGGCAGCGCAACACATTCTCCTTGCAAGGTTTTACTTGGTTTTGCTCGTCTCAAATCTTTAAAGCTTTTATCAATTTAAAAAAGTGGGTAAATAAATCCAACCGCCCCATGACAGATTTAGGTTTGACTTTTCATGATCCGTGAACGACGGTCGCCCTCACCCCTCCACATGATTCAACGATCAGTTGAAGATAGGCAAAACTTTACAATTCGAATTTTACAATGACATTTTTTTAGTCGGGGACACCCGTACATTCACTCAATCAATAACCTTTATTTATATATTCGGGAGCAGACGTCAAGTCTTCACAAGAAATGACAAAATAGAAAATGCAGACATCAAGCTTAACACATAAAAGGCATTAAAGAAAAAAATCTAAATGAGTCTTCAGCTGTTTTTCTCAAGAGTTCAAGCCCAATGGGCGAGAGTTCCAGATTTTAGAAGCTACAACCTTAAAAGCTCAGTCTCCTTTTGTTTTGAGCCTGGAGCGAGGGACCTCGGAGACCTGCTGCTGATGTAGGACTGCCTTAGCTCTTTAATGTAAGCAGAATCTTAAACGGAAGTCTAAATTTGATGGGTAGCCAGGGTAAAAAAAGAATGAGAAAACATACCTCTGTACAGAGCTACATGTGAGTGCATGCCATTATAATCTGTCATTTAAAGTCAGACCTAATGCATATGAAGGTCTTCTAAAATAGAATATACATTCTCTTCACATGACAGCCAACTAGAGCCCTGCACGGGACTGTTTTTTTTTTAAATTTTTTTTTATTGCACTCCTGCCCGCTTCCGGGGGATTTCTGACCATTAACGCCCGCTCTCGCAGTGTGTGTTCTGCTCCTGCCCGTTCTTGCAGCTTGTGTGTTGGGTCCAGCCTGCATGGCAAACTGACTGATTATCAATGGACTGACCATTGATTTTGTGTCTTCTCCCTCCTGCAGGGAATCTACTCATGTAGTTTTAATAAATATGCATATCTGTCGGTAAAAAGTAGCAAAAAATCACGTTCTAATGCAGAATTTAAGTGCAACAATAGATTATTCTAGTGCAATATGAGGGCAAAGTGACATTGAATTCTTTTATTAATTTTACTTATTTTAGAATGTGCTGTTGGCTGGGTTTTGTTTTGCTCAGGTTGTTTTCAATATAAATATGTCCATGTTTTACTCTCTAACCAATTTCCTGTTAAAGTCCCTGTTGATTGGATCGGTCGCCGTAGGAGCAGAGCACAGTGCCCCGAGAAAGAGAGATGGAGTACAGTAGTGTTTGGCTGGTGTTTAACTCGATGCACCGTGTGCGTTGCCGATTTTCTAATGAAACCAAACTAGGCAAAGCTAACAGTCGGTAACAAGCTAGGCAAAGCTAACAGTCGGTAACAAGCTAGGCAAAGCTAACAGTCGGTAACAGCACTGATCAGGAGCGGACCAGGACTCGCAGTCTATTTTTGGACCGCCCGCTCCCAGCCGCAGCCCCGTTTAAACCGCCTGCCCCCGCAAAATTTGTGTTGGGTCCCGCAGGACCATTGGGATCCCAATCCAGTCCTCTACTGCTAACCCCCCCATTCATGTGTAGCAGATAGCAGTAGGAGTTGTAATTATTATCGTAATGACTTATTTGTGTTTTCTCAGTGTTTCATATTTAGCCATCTTCAAGGGACTATTATTAATAAAATAATTAGAATACACAATATTCACGTACACAGAGATAAAGACACCCACGATGCACAAAACAATTACGAAAAAACAAATAAGTATGTGACAAGAAACTGTTGTTCTCTGCTCTGTGCTCTGCTCCATTGGGAGACAGAGTTAACATAAGGATAACCCCAGCCAACATGGCCTTCAAAAATGCACTCACACACCTACACAGGTTAAATTACTTTGCACTTCCTGGACTACTCATAGGAATAGTGTTTCAACAAGCATTAAATTCTATAGGTCACCATGATCACCAGCCCTTACATACCAGCCAATAAACACCGCAGCGGCTCTGCAGCTGTACATCTATTTTCCAAATGATTAATCATTTACGAAAAACTAAGTGATTGTTTATTATTTCAGGGCTGTTGTATCTCATTGCCTAACAACCTGCAAGTGTTTCTATTTTTTTGGGGTCTCTCGACAACACTGAGAACATTTTATACCAGATCATCCCATCGCCATACTGAAAATCCTCCAGATGTTCTGAGACACCCTTCACACTGTCTTCATCGAAAACATACATGTAACTACATGACTGGTGAAGATTAGCACCACTCCAAATGCAGGATCGGGTTTCCTTTTTTTAGAACACACATGGACAAGAACCCTACACACAAAATGAGGTAATAACACCAACACATAGACAGCCAAAGACATACATAGAAGGACACACATACTGTACAAATAACATTCAAAACATACTGTGTCACAAAAGTAATTCCTAGATGTGTGAAGACCAACCAGGGCTTAAGAAACGAGGCGCAGAAAGGGTAGCAAACAGGTGGCCGGCCGGGAAAGAAAGAAACAGCAAGACAGCAACAGAGTCTGTATATGTGTGTGCACTGTGCACGTTTTATGTGCAAGCCAAGATCAGGGGCAAAGGAGGTGCACAGTGTCTGAGCACCTGTTGCGTGACTATGTGCATGACCCTGTTGTTGTACATCAGCTAATTGGTCTTCACCATGTCTCGAACTCACACACATGCATACACACAACAGATTGTGGTTTATTAACAGGCTCACACACAATAAGTCAGTCAGGCTCCATCCATGCACTGCCAATACAGGTGCGTCATGCAAGAATGACATGAGAGATTCAGATGGGAAAAAACGTGGGACACACTATACAGAGTGAGAGTAAGAGAGGTATAAGAA
The DNA here is from genome assembly GCF_008692095.1 of Etheostoma spectabile. NCBI lineage: Eukaryota > Metazoa > Chordata > Actinopteri > Perciformes > Percidae > Etheostoma > Etheostoma spectabile. The sequence continues at coordinate 24,419,712 of NC_045746.1, read as the reverse complement.
TGACAGAAATGGCTGACGTTAAGAAAAACAGATGGACATAGAAAGACAGAAAGAGCAACAGAGAGAGAAAGCATAAGAGGAATGAGAGAGAGAGAGACACTGACCAGGGTCTGCTTGTATCTCAGAGCCTTCCTTTCCGACGCATCTGCGGCCATTGACACACTGTCACTGTCCCAAAAATAAACCTGCTCACCGTCCGTCTCAGCATTACCAGGACTGTGCTGGATTTCCAGCCAGGACACTCTCTCTCACACTCTCTCACACACACACACACACACACACGCTGTATTGCCACACAGGGAGAGACATACACAAGCATGGACCCCCACACACTCACTCTCACACATATTCTGATATGGTGTAAACTAGCTCCAGCAGGGGTTACCCCCCTAGGCCCCAAGCTAACTGCCCACCCATGTGAAGTCAGCAATGAACAAGAAAACCAAATGTCAGAAATGTCAACTGATTCAATGTACTGTACCAAATACCTATTGCTTAACATCTAGAAACATGGGGTGGAAGGGCTGAAGCAATCGCACACTGCTGCAAAGACCTGGGTCAATCCATGGCAGCACAGCTTCTGGCTTTCACAGGAGCTCCATCAAACACAGCTACACTGTTTGCATGTGTGAAGCTAGTGAGGTATAATTTCTTTGTTGTTGTATAGCAACTCCCACTGTCCGGTCATTATTTGTGTGATTAATAAAATAGGCAGCAATTGAGGGTTCTTTAGTAGCATGTGGAAAAACTGGTGACTGTGTTGTCGATTGATAATTTTAACATGCACTTGCGTCCCAGCTGTTAATTAGGGATGACTTAGGAGTTTTCCATTGTCCCATATCATCTATCAAGTGATCTGGACTCCTTGTTTGATTCCCGATATAGGAAAAGGGCAGCGCAATGACAAATCTAATAGTGTGCCTGGATGTTTGCTTCCCTATGGGGTTATTTATTACATCACCAAATGATTTTAAATTTCCAGTGGTCCAGATTACTGGTTTTAGCCCGGGAATTACAGTATTACTAGCTTGGGAAAAGATGGTTCTACATTTCTTGGTGTGCTGTATGCCACTTTATATGCAGACGGGCTTCGTATGTGAGTTATAACTGAAAAGATCCAAGTGATTGTGCGGTAACTCCAGTTCACATCAGTAGGTGGGGAAGAATGTTGCCTCCAGAATATGTGATCAGGCGCCAAATCCCTGCGTGTGTTCATCAGCAGTCAAGTGTTAAATTAATCAATCTACCTGGGCGGGGTGCACAAGTATGACCTATGCATGGGAAATGGTGTGAAATGGTGGCTATTGTGAAACCTGACCAAAGTGCTGGCAGTGACTGGGTGTGTCAGCATACCAGCTTGACTTTGAAAGGAAAGAGGGTGACACAGCAGGTGAAAAGTCATGATTATTCAACAGCGGTACTGATAAAAAACACACACACACACACACACACACACACACACACACACACACACACACAC
>NC_045746.1:24416096-24418216 GCF_008692095.1 Etheostoma spectabile | reverse complement strand
CACACACACACACACACACACACACACACACACACACACACACACACCTTTGATAAAAGTGGTAAGTGCATTGGAGTCTTCTTCTTTAATATCTTGCCAGCATGAACACAGTAAATAAAAAAACTTCTTAACGACTCAGTTCAATGGAAGCTTGAATACTCTTGTATCTACTTTGTAGCTTTTATCTAGAGGGTCTAGAGGGACAAAAATCTTCCAAAAAACTCTTTGACAATGAAATCAGCTCACAAAAAACCCTCTACCTGTGCTCGTTTCTTATAGCAACTGAGATGAACTGATTACAGAGGTCTACATATACAGTACGCTTGTTTGATTAAAGTAGATGCACTTAAACTTCAAACGCTAGGCCTCATATTTTGGCCACTTTATGAAAATGTCCCAATTTATCTACACTGAGAAAACTCAATAAGAGCAAGAAGACAATTCTGATAATACCTTGACAATGTTCCTAACTTTTCTCCCTTTTACTTTAGGGAATCAGATAACAGTTTATTCAACTGTTTGTATAGAAGTTCTTTGGTATTTACATTTCACCTCCTATATTTTGATTTTTTTTCCCGCCACGTATCAGAAATGCGAAAGGTATACCGCTTATCAGCAGTGATTGTTAGAGTGTGCCACCCGGCGGAAAAGAGAGAGAGAAAAAGGAGACCGCCTCTGTCAGGAGGATAACTAACCAGTTGAGATTGCGTGTGTGCCTCCTTGCGGTCGTATGACTTATGTTGTCAGTTCATTTAATAATAATAATATATTTTATTTAACAGCACCTTTCTGAACACTCAAGGTCGCTTTACAGACAATAACGTAACAATTGTAAGTTATAAAAAAAAAAACAACACATAACAGGAACAGTGTAAGCCTGTTATTGTATTAGTCTATAGTTCTTTCAAATTTAAAATGGGTGACTTCCATTGTTTGTATTCTTCACCTGATAGCTAAATTACACTTGGCTGTTGATTCAATATAATAATGATTGTTCAACGCACTTGCACACTTTTGTATTTTAGGTGCATTATTTACATGCTGTAGCAGTTACACTGCATTTAGATAGCGTAACTATTTTAGTTTATTGTTATTATTTGCTATATATAATTCCCATGCATTGTGAATGGTAGTGTTTACAATGTTATTTCTTTGCAGAACCAGACAGACGCACGCACAGGGAGTGGCCTACCTGAGAGAGAGAAATAGAGAGCGAGAGAGAGAAAGTAAAAACACTAGTGAGCAAACGCACTGTGCTGGTGACAACAAAACAGAAACCGAGATTCTAACATCAGTATCTTCCCTGGGAATTGTGTAGCCTGTGGATGCCACCGTACACTGCAGACTGACTACAAAAACATGAAAACTGAGAGCGTGGACTTTAATTTGTCTTGCAAATTCACACTTATATGGCTCACAGGGACAGCAAACTACATGTTTTGGATAACAGGAGCGCACAGAGTTTGATACCTTGGACAGCCGCAAAAAGTCGGCCAGGTAAGATGGAAAAAAATAAAACTGTTAAGGGGAATTAAATAATGTGGATGTGACTGAAACTCTGCAATTTAACAACAGCCAAATCACTCATTTGTGATGTGATTTCCACGTTTGTTTCAACATGTTCCTGCTGAAATCTATCTCAGGACAAAACATGAAAGCTTACACCACAATATGCGTTTGTGTCTATGCACTGTAATATTCCGTATGTGTCTTTGTGTATATGAAGTGTGCATTTACATACGGCACTGTATGTGTGAGTAGATGTATCTCTGTAGCTCTTTAATATTTGTAGTATCATCCCATCTGATGTGCATCATTTCACATTTATTGTGTTCTGACCCACTGTTTTGTTTGTATATTTTACACGTCTGTGTGTCTTTAACAGCATATTTTAGTATCTGTTTTTGTGGTGGCATGTCTGTGTGTGGGTGTGAGATGGCCAGTCTTTTGTTGTGCATGCAGGTATGTGTTAGTGCAGGGGTGGAAGTGCCCTTATGTGAATGTGAAAGAACAATGCAGACAAACCGGTTCAATGACATACTTTCTTTCTAAAGCGTAAAGATTGTAGGACCCCAGGAAGAATAGCTTTTAGCTTATGCTGAAGCAAATGGGGATTCCCC
>NC_045746.1:24399256-24416086 GCF_008692095.1 Etheostoma spectabile | reverse complement strand
CCCAAAAAAAGGACTGTGTTTACGGAAAGTAAACTTTGTAATAAGACTGGTTCCATGCCATAAAAGATGAGGATGACGCTGCATTATTGCCACATGAAACAAGTCAAAACACACTTTAAACCTGTTATTTAATGTCCTTGAGCAAGTGTCTTCACTATAAAGCTAACAAAAACATTACATCACCTCATCCTGTAGTGTACAATACAGTACACAACATGTGTTTAACTGTTTGGTGAAACAGTTCTTCAGATCACAGAAAAGGACAAGGTAGGCATGGAAACAACATATAGCTGCTAAAAGACCAAGGCAACTTTTCAAAAAATCCTTTTCATCAACTTAGAGACTAAGTTGTCAGTTGTTAGTGTTTTGTTGTATTCCACGGACACATAAAACTCATTTAAAGCGATGAGTAACCTAATAGTTTATCAGTCTGCTGTGACACAGTTACACACTTTAAGGAGTCACTGCCAAATAAAATCATCATTTATTCGGACACAACAGGCGCAAAATGTGTGTAATGGCCGATTAGACCTAAACTGATATTACAAACAAAAGAAGCAAACTGATTTTAATGAGGAGGCGGCAACCTGTCTCTTTCATCTCTGATTAAACTAAGTTTTCTGTTTAAAACACGTTGATATTTGCCTAGGTTGGTAACATTTATACATTTAACACTGGTTGATTATCTGTTAGCTTGACCTTGTTCTGTTTCTTTATCAGGGAGGAGGCTGTACCTGTAACATTACTGTGTGACATAGTCATTGTTGCTGCTCCATGTTATGTCTTTTATATGCTTTTAATGTGGTCTCTGTGACTATTCTCCTTTCCCTCGTCTTCTTTGTATTATTTTAACTACATATACTGCTTAAATGCCTTTGCCATCATCTGTGCTTACTTGTTTGTATGTCTTAAACCCTTTTGTTTGGGCCTGGGTCATTATAATGTGATGTAATGACATGTAATGTCATTTATGTAACTAACTATTGTATTTTAGGAAGCCTATTGTCAACTGGCCGGAGGCTACAGCTGGAAATTAGCCGTAGAGGCTTAAACTGCTTTTTTTTTTTTACTGTGCAGATAATTAAAAGGGGACTGTCTACGACATTATAAACTAAACTGTTGGCCTTATACACCTTTTCAAAGGCATGCCATTGGCAGGCAACAGCCTGGACCCTTGTTAATGTCCCGTTATATGTCATTCACATACACTGCAACAGGAAATCAACTTGGGCACATTTAGAAGGTGTATGTTTACAGCTGTGAAATGGTCTATACAAATGTAAACCGCTGAATCTCAGGCAAGTAGTGTTTTGATTCTACCAGTCAGACAGACTCATGGCTACATTTGTTTAACAAATTAGATTGACAGGAGGACAACAGTATACGTGCATCAGGGGCATCCAGGAAGCAGCAGTGTGTCCCTAAAACACATGTGTTAATCCTTTTAACCTCCTGATTTACCTCCTGAACATAAGATCTACAAATTGTGTTAAATGTATTTGTTTGAGAATACCTGGGTCACACTTTCAAGTAAACAGGATCAAATTACCCCCAATAAATAGACAAAGCAAGCCTCTCTCTTTTTTTCCTTCCAAATTATAGGTTTACACAAAAATGTTCTCCAACCTGGAAAACGGGTTAGGGTAAGGTAGCTCTGTCTGATTGGAGCCTTACCATTTGATTACGTAAGGAATGGTGATATGGAAATGTCCATAACAGCAGTGTCAGGGGTTTCCCTGCATAGAAAAGTTCCTAAAAAAAACTGGCATATCACAAAAATAATAAAAAAAATTATTTCAAGATCCTTTTTGTTACATAAATCACTACTAAATGTACATGCAGTAGCAACATCACACAGGATGTAGCAGGATAATTGGCTCGCACTTGTCATTCATATGATCAACAAGAAAAAGCAGAGAATCCAGGACAATTTGTGTCCTTTTTAGCTGCTGACTTTCACCTGAATATGTCTGTAGTTACCAGTTAGCTGTCTTGACGAATGCCTTATTGCCAAGTTTGTTTTACTTAGGAAAAAATGATGTGATGAGCTTAGACTCTCTCTGAAGCTCACAACTACAATCATTTTAGAAAGACATCCTCAAATCTCAGAACCAACTGATCAGCTACTCCCTTTGCAGAGGTGTTCATTCAAAATAGCAATATACTGTATGGTAAATATAACACTACTGGCGTGAGACATTAACAGTTCTGTGGAAATGTTAAGATAAAATATATCTGGCGTATCATGTGTGTGATTTGAGAAGCTTAATGGGCTGCTAAATGCCAGGTTATCCTTTGCAGGCTTTTGTGGATTTTGGGTCACTGCTGAGCAATGGTAATGGTGATCTCTGCTTCTCTATAATCTATGTAACTGAGAGCTGGTTAATTATACACATAAAATACAAGTCACTGAGCACTCCTTTTTGTGAGTTCAGATAAAAAAGGTCACAGTTAATATTTGCTATGTATTGAAGTATAATGTCAATAAAAAATGCCACAGTTAATATTTACAGTCTGAAATGTTGCTTACTAAAGGTCGGTATCCTTCTGGGCGTGTGCCCTGCTGTTTACTGAACTTCACTGATAGCTCCTTAAGCCCCTTTAAAATCTGAACTAGCTACTCTAAATACAGCTACTACTGTATTTAGAGTTATAAGAGGCAGAAGCGGCATCACTCCGTCTAAGCTTAGAGGATTTAGGGTTGCTGCTTAGCAGAGGTAATGTTGATCTCTTGCTCCAACTGATAGTAATGCTGATCTATCTGTGTTCCTCTCCAGCATGTCATCCAACTCCACGGCCAATTTTCAGTGTGCACAGAATGACCACCTCTGCAGTAAGGACATAACTACCACTCCACATCTCTCTCTCATTCTCACCTACACTTTCTGATTTCCAATTCTTGTTCCTCATTCCCTTTTCCTTTAAATGCGGTTTGTCTAGTCCTCTTCGCATTCTTCCCATTTTCTGCAAATGGCATAACAAAACATGCCTATATTCCAATATTTAATAGATATCTTTAATGTTAGAACTAACTATTCAATTTTCAATTCAATTTTATTTATAGTATCAATTCATAACAAGAGTTATCTCAAGACACTTTCCAGATAGAGTAGGTCTAGACCACACTCCAGAATTTACAAGGACCCAACAGGTCTAGTAGTTTCCTCCAGAGCAAGCAACAAAACTTCCTTTTAGGAAGAAACCTGGGACAGACCCAGGCTCTTGGTAGGCGGTGTCTGACGACCGGTTGTAACTGACAATAGACAAACGGTGAATGCTTCTGCTGAGGTCATGCTGACATCAGGCCTACTACAGTAACTTGATTTGTCCTGGTAACCAATTTGCAAACAAAAGGTTGGTTCAAAGCCGTTTTGAAGGTCATACCCAAGACATGACCTCTTCAGTCCTCTATTGAGTTACAGTACTGAGTTTTTAACAGGAGGATAACCTTTTTATAATATAACTCGTGTTATTGATGATATTTAACCATCTGGAGTTAGGGTGGATTTTGGTTAATATTTGCTTGCGTTCTTTGAATTTATTTTTGTCATTGTTAAGCACCTTAAATTGTCTTTACCCCACATGCGTGCTTTTTCACAGCACAAACTCAGCTATGAGTCAGATAATTGACTTGCAGTCAACCAATCAAAAGAATGGGAATGCTAGATGTCTTAGGTTAATGCTAGATGTCTTAGGTTAATGCTAGATGTCTTAGGTTAACAAACATGTAACTGGGTGTTAACGTTGGAATTGTATTGAGTCTTTGTGTAGGAGAGGTGTAGAAAGTTCAAGCTCCAATAGAGGCTTTCATGAGAATGACAAGAAATTATTCTACCATTCTACAAAAGACACACAGTCTTGGAATGTGTCCCAACAAGAATATAATGTTTACACGGACCAGTAGCTTGCATTCTGGTTTCTTCTTTCTAACATTTCCATTGCTACCGCCAAAGGCCTCAATTGCTAGCACCAAAACCCACTGCTACTCCAGTAAAATCACTGCCAACAAAGGAATCTCCAAGTCACCGTTTTCCCTACTTAACAATATCACCCAACCCCTCGACTTTCTCCCCCCTCACTTGTATACAACCTCCTTCTGCAACTCAGTGATGTCCTTTTTCACACACAAAAAAATAAAAAATAAAATCAGAAATAATCCACCAGCATCTTGGATCAATCCCTCACCTCGGCATTAGAGCCCAACCAATAAAGAATTTTTAAGGCCAATACCGAAATGAATATTTGGTTATTCAAAAATCTGATATGCCGATATACTGTATATTTTAAAAATAAATCCAGAAACGCGTAAATAAAAATGTATGAGTTCTCACTAAAATAATATGATAAATTGTTTTATTAATTAATTTATTTGTTTTTGAACATTAGATTAACATCAGGATTTTAACAACAGGAAGTATGTAGAATAATGGATTTGATTGTTATTGCTACAGCTAACATGCGTTGTAGTAATGTTATTAAAGGGCGCATTGGTCTAAAAACCAAGAATACGATATTAAACATTGTAATATTGGGTAAAAGATTGTGTAACCAGAAAAGAAATTTCTATTTCCTGCCAGGCAAAGCTATCAAAAAAGCTAATCAATGGCTCAACGGGAAAATGTGTGTAATCAATGACTCAGCACTGTCTGAATCTTTTAGTCTCTGAATGACTCACTCTAGTGCCCGGGCCAGTCTTACTGCCTAATTGTGTAATGTTGGCAATGCAATAACAATGCAGCAGGATACAAAATAAAAAAATGACTGCATTAAAGAGCTAGCAGTGTATCCAAATATAGAACAAATCTATAACTGAACAATGTGAACTCCTGAGCTTTTCCAGTTTTTGACTGGGAACTGATTATTTAATTGCCGACATGTCTGAGTGATTATACAATTGATTGGCTTGTACCATTGCAATAAAGATATATATAAAATAAATAAATACATACATACATACAGAGTTAGGGTTGTTGCACTCAAATACTGTATAAATGGAGGATGAGGTAATGTTAAGATAGAGCAGCCTGTCAACACTTCAGAGAATAAACCTTTTAACAGTCAAAGTACCCGAAGCACAACAATAAAACCAAACCTGCACAAAGTTACGCACAGTGTGAGTTATTAGTTGGGAAATTAGCGAGTGACAATTTGATAACAGAAAATAAGGTTATCAATAGAGCTGGGTATAGATATATTGATATGAGAATAAATATCTTGTGCTAACACACAAAAAGTCACTCTGACTCGGGAAAGTGTGAAAAAGAAACAATAGGAGTATCGACAAAGAACCAAACCGATAAGGAGTATCGATAGGAGGAGTAGTAGTAGTAGTAGTAGTAGTAGTAGTACTACTAAAGTGCAATGTTATGGAAGAACCATTTCCTTCTTTTCACATCCAATGTCAAACTAAAAAAAAGTGATATATTTAGCATACTAAACATCTGTAGGCCTTTGTAAAAACAGGGAAAACAGGTAATGGCAATAGAATAATATATAAATAACAAAAGTAAAAGAATAGCCTATCAGTATAATGATATTTCTCAAAACACACACACAGGCCTGTTTAAATGTCAACAGCAATGTTACCTGAAAACAGTGTGTAGTTCCTTTTTTTTTGGCAAGTTTGCTTTGTCATTGTACATAAATATGAACAATGTTGTCAACAGGCTTATCTGCTAACGTTAGCTACCGACGATTACCTTGGAACAATCCAGCAAATAGACCGTACCCTAGGTGCGTTACCTGAAACAGATGACTTCATGACACTGCTCATTTCACACACAGTTTAGCAACTAAACTAAACGCTCAGGGAAGATTAATACGTTTTTAATGTTGGTTTTGAACAGTATGTATCCCCACTAACCTGGAAAGTGTTTTAAAGAGTAACGTTAATACAGTGTGTCGGAGGAATCCAGCGTCTTCTTTTAATACAGCATCTCCTACAGGGGTCAGCGGGGTTCGCTAACGTTAGCTTCTTGTCTTATCTGGGGTTTGACAAACAGTAAATTCATTAAAATCAGTGTGCCCAACGCTATTTTTCAATAAACAATAGCTGTCATATTTCACGAGACCCGCGTGAGTGCGGTTTTCATGTTCCAGTTTTTCAGCCTCCAAAAGGGAGAGAGAGTGAGCGTCTGACTGTTTGCCTCAGATCAGTAGAGTAGACGGCTGTGCTGCTACATGCATATGGCGAAAACCCTGCATGCTGACATTGTGCAATGTAAATCATGCGGCACCTGAGTGAATTTGACCAGCATAAAATCGGCATTTGTCAGACTGACCGGCAGGTCACCAGCCGGTCAATTGGTCCATCTCTAATTGATGAAATACATCCTCATTCCTAATTGTACTTGACATTTACACATGAACGTCTCTTTCCCTCTCAGCTGTATTGCTGCATATGCAGGCGGTGATCATCGTCCCTACGCTGCTCCTCCTGGGAACCGTGATCACCTTACTGACCCTGTTCTTACTGAGGTGTGAACCCAAACATAAGCGGACACAGATCACAGCCCCTAAACGCTCCCACAGTTCATTGAACAGAGCCAATCAAAGGCACAGCCACAGACATCACCTACAAGGCGTCGATGGTGAGAAAGCATGCATAAGGCTCGGTGTCCATCTTATTTTTGTTACAGTTTTCATTTTAACTCAATTAACCAAAGAACTACACACACATATGTGTGTATCTCTCTGTCTCTGAAAAGCTCCCCCAGGGATAAACCCACTGGAACATGAAGAGCTGCCAATGTCAGTTCAAGAAGTGCAGCATGCAGTACCTCAGATGTACACAGAGAGGCATCATGGAGTCTTCAACCAGGTCACTGCCCTGCCAGCGTCCTTCTCATTAAAGCCTAATGACACATCCAGCCTACACAGAGCCAGCATGGACAATAGAAACGTCATCCTGAGGGTTCTGAAAGGTAAAGTGAGCTGTACAAAGCCCCCCCCCACACACACACACACACACACACACACACACACACACACACACACACACACACACACACACACACACACACACACACACACACACACACACACACACACACACACACACACACACACACGTCATTTATATACACTGTACATAATTAAAAATTAAATTAGTATTCAAGTCACATAGGGCTCTTGAATGATCTGTAGAGCAGTAAAACCTTAAAAGTGGTTGAGCATAATTGCAGTTGTGTGTGTGTGTGTGTGGTTGTGTGTCAAACAAAAGGTTAATATTCTTTTAAATAAAATGTAACATGCAGTGACGCAACTGTGAAGAGAGTACTGCTTCTCTGTGAATTTCTCGTTTAATAAAAGTGAAACAATATCCTGTTAACATGTTTAACTGTTCTCAATCAATCGATAATAAAGTCTCTCTTATGTTATATCTCTAACCTCTTCCTCAGAGACAGCAAACAGCAGTGAGAAACAGCACTTTTTAGGTTTTGCTTCCTTCGTGTCAGGACTGGGGCCGCACCCCTCCCTACCCGAGCTGCTGGGTGTGGTTTCAGTGCAGCCGCCCCTCATGATGGTCGTCGAGGAGCTGCAGCACAGGGATCTGCTGGGGTACCTGTGGAGATGTCGACAGGTACAGTGATATATTAATTTCCAAAAATAGACCAATTATTCAGGTTCAAATGGCAATTTCTTTTCTTTTTTCCATATAAAAACAGGTCTGGTAGTCTGACTCAAAATTCTAGAATCCAACCATGAGGAGAGTAAACAATAACTCATGTGAAATGTTTTCCCTTTCTTCCTTTCTCACTGAAGGATAACTCGGGTTTAGAGTCTCCATGTGAAATGACAGAGAAGAGAATCTTCACCATGGCAGGACAAGTGGCCTCTGCTCTGGTTGGTTGAACTGCCATTTGTCTGTCAGTCTCTCTCTGTGAGAGCCCTCATTCTGTCTTACTGTTGATCTCACAATCTGTCTATATCCTCCACATATGTTACGTTATGCTGCCAAACGGTGGAATGAGCTCTCTATTGACATCAGGATGGCTGAAAGCCTACGCATCTTCCGCCGAAGGCTAAAAACACTACACCACACCGACTACACTTCGGATAAACATGAGAGAAAACAAACAAATAAAAAAAATCTTGAAACTGCACTTTCACATGTCTCTTTGTAGTGTTGCTCATTTAAAGCTAATGTACTTGCACTTACTACTTGTTGTCTGGAGTTTGCACCTTCAGGGCTGGAAGCACTTAATTGGAAGTCGCTTTGGATAAAAGCATCAGCTAAATTACATGTAATGTAATGATATGGCGGAAAAAACAAAAGTCTGTTTATTTCTATCCATCTGTCAGTTTTCCCCTGATGTCTCAATTATAGGGAAAAAACATTCTCATCAGTACCATCTCTCTCGGGTTAAGGTTATGTTGTTGCGTTGTCAGGTTAATCAAAAAATAGGAATTCTGCAAATGAATACAGTTTAAATCATTTAAACATGAATGTCAAAGTTACGTCTGGTTAATATTTGTAAGTCATATTTTTTGTAAGGCAAAAGGAAGGCAACTTTATTTGCATTGCCCATTTCTGCCACAAGGCAATTTAAAGGGATTTACATAAAAGATTAAACAGCAATTCAAATGTTTATTAAAGGGCAATTGAAAACATAAAGTATCCTTGTAGTGCTACATTTTTCGAATATCCACAGCCAGGTCCTAAAAACAATCCTCATTTCCAGAATCCCTCTTAATACCCTGTTTCTTCTAGGAGTACCTACACAGTCAGAACTGCATCCATGGCAACGTGGGAGCACGCAGCGTTCTGGTTGGTGGAGATCTGACAGCAAAGCTGTGGGGATTGGGCCCAGCCTACCGCAGGAGAACACAGCCCGTTACACAGGGGCAGGACATGGAGATGAGGAAGTGGCAGGCCCCAGAAGTGCTAAGCATAAGAGCCGTCAGTCAGAGCAGCGATGTGTGAGTGTCCTCTGTAAGAATATTAAATAATGCAATTAGGATGTCTGAATATAAACAATGTCATTGAAATGTCCCAACCGAGTTATCACGCTTGACGTTGCAGCTTGTTTATTATCCCAGTTTATCTCAGGATGTTGAAAATCTAACCTATTTGAAATGTTCAAATTCATATTTTATATGTTTATAGTTTTATGTAATTAATAGCACATTTCACAACACATCAAGAGGTTAAAGTACAGAGATCAGCTGGATTTTTCTATGCGATCAAAAAGAAAAAGTAGTCACATTATAACATTTTGATGTTACATAAAAATCAACCAGGTTGAGTAATGAAGGCATAACTGGGTTTTAATCAGACATTGCACATTTCTGGTGCACAATTATGATTATTTAACCATCTGTGTGTTTAAACCCACGTATACTGGCTATCAAGGAGATAAAGGATGCATTTCGATGCAAATGTGCACCTACTGTTCCCATTAATGACATAATGCCCTTCTCTCTCCCTCTTTTTAACAGATGGTCCTTTGGTTTACTTCTCTATGAAATGGTCACACTAGGTAGGTGTTTAAAATTTTTAAATACACCTTCCAAAGAAGTTGAGAAATAAGTGTGAACTCTTTCTTTGAAAGATAATGAACAGCACTATGGTGGATTCTTAAACACATTTCTATAATTCCTACAACAGAGGTGAGGTAATTATAAAAGCCAAAACTAGACACTAATACAACACATTTTTAAGAGATGTAGAATATTTCCCAAACTTCTGTGATTCTGTATTTAGTGCATATTCATTTCTCTATTTAGTGCATTTTATATATATATATTTATATATATTTTTTAGTGCGTTAATCAAAGAGACTTCCATCTAATACATGACACTCCCATGTAATACAGGTGACCCGCCATTTGCCCAGATCGAGGTGAATGAACTTCTGCAGTATCTACAAAGAGAAAAGCATCTCAAACGGCCGGCAACCTGCTCCAAGCCACTGTAAGACAAACAAATAGTATATTATATTATGTTTGAATAATGTAAACTTTACCTACCATTCTATATCCATATCAAAAGTAACGTTGTCATAAACTAGCTAGTTAGCTAAACCTTCAAAAGTATCAAAAGCTAACATCAAATTATTGTTCTTGACACAATACTCTTCTTCCTCATCCTAACGGAATAGCTACATGAACTTAAAACTAGGATACAACTTAACATTATAGAAGGTTAGCTACAGTTTAATAGGAAAGCACTTAACATGTAAATTAACATGGCTTAAGTTAGCTAGCTAACATCCGCTAACGTTAGCAGGGGCAACATAATCCTTACTAACAGTTAGCTAAAGTTATGTAACGTTAATGTCAAACTTAGCTTTATAACATAATATGTTAGTTAACTAGGCTAACTAGAATGAATGCGTAAGTTGTGTTAGTGTTGTTGTTGTTTTACTTTAGCCAAGAAAGACAAACACATTTTTAAGTAGTTAGATAAAACTAATATTAGGTAACATTAAGCTAATGTTGACGTTGCAACAGTTAGCTAACATTAAGCTAGCTAACGACAATTGCAACGGTCGACCACGACACATCTCTCTTGAAGGACGACCCACATCGTTAAAATGTTGTAGTAATATGCTAACTTTAAGTTTGTTATCTAGGCAGAGATGAATATATTTTTCGCTGGGTTTCGGTTTTACATTGTTACCATGTTCTGTAGGTACTCCATCATCAAAGCCTGCAGCAACTGGCGCCCCGAACAACGTCTCTCAATGTCGGAGCTCATTAGAACACTTCAGGCGGGAGAGAAATCAGCCAATGGGCGCACAGTTCTCAGAGTGCCCGGACCAATGGACTTCGAGAAGTACCTGAAGGAGGCGGGATATGAAGAGGCAAACGACTACGCTGTGCTCTGATTCGCTGAGGACGTCATCAGTCTGGACTACACTGGTACTGGAGTCTTTCTTACAACTGTCTATGGAGTTAGCAACTCTTTCAGTTGCACGGCTTCCGGGAAGGCTGCTCTCGTGAATCCTCGCGTATAGCTCCTCTAAGATCCCTCCTCGATGCTCGTTCCTCAGTCCTCGGGGCAGAAATAAGAGCTTTGAGGCAGCTGTCACTACCCGATGTAAATCGAGTGCAGATGTGAGTTGCGCATTCTCAGATTTAAACTGTTTACGGCATATGGTGTCATACTGAAATTTGTAAAAATCCATAAAATAATAAACCTTTCTCAATACAAACATTAACACAAAATGGAAATCATTTCAAAAACATTTGAGCTATCTATGATGGTTTGATTGTTAACTTTAGCTCAAATGCCCATGCCAACTGAACCACAACCTTTGTTGTGTTTGATGCTAACTTGTAGCCAGCAGTGAATAAACTTAGTTAAGTAGGTCCATTTTTACTGTACTGACATTACAGAAGTCTCTCGTTAGCATCTTGTAGGCTACTTGTCGCAAAGCGGCACACGTGACTCAAATCTGCACGCGTGACTCAAATCTGCACGCGTGACTCACATCGGGTAGTGGTGCGGCCTTCAGCAAGCAGGGACAGAACAACTTCCGGTGCAAGAATGAAGAATTAATTAAAAATAACTTTTTAGAACATATTAGGAAAATGCATACCGTTTATGAAACATCATTTTTGTTTTCTATTTGTTTGTACTGTTGGAACACTTTAACCTTTATATGTCTGAAGAGTAATATATGGACTGTAAATATTTATTTTTCTGTAAACTAAATCTTTGGTCATTAAAAAACTAATATAATTAAAAGAAAACTATGCAAGTTCTTTGCAATTTGTACAGTGTGAAGTGACAGTTATACTGTGTCTTTGATGTGGACGATCAAATGATGAGGATGCAGACTTTTAACTGCAGCTTTTTGCATCGTTACAACACAATTAGCCAGGTACAATGTCTTCAAATGACACCCTTTTGCAGGGTTATTGGTCATTATCAACCTAGTTAGCCAGAAAAACTAAACAAAATGTCAGCTGGAAACATTTCGACATAGTCCTGCAATTAATGTTTATTACCCACCAATCCTGAAAAGCCGATACATTTGTGGTCATCAATTAAAGATCAACGGCCATCAAATGTTGTCTACTTTGTGACAATACTGGTATTTTGAAGCCCATAATTTGGCTGAAAATGCAAGTGTTCATATTCTGTAGTCTGTTTTCCCTTACCTTAAACGGAATACAACCTTAGCCATAATCCAAACATATCATCTCTGTGACACTTAAACATAACCCAAGGCCAACGGGATCTTCTCTGAGACTGAAGTTACAATTCATGTCACATAAATACAGTGTAACACTTTGCCCTTAATTCAAAACTTGAAAGCCTGCAGCAACAGTGACTAAGGACATTGCTATGCTGAAAATGAACCGGTTTGCTAAAAAAAAACCCTAGCCCTATAAACCTGTAACGATCTGTTCTCACATGTCAGATGGATAGCTCCCGGTGCGCACTGGAAGCACTCAATGCCAAGTATGACATGCAAATAAAAAACACCATAAAAGAGTCAGTCACCCCTCAGGGTTAGGTTACCTTCATAGGTCAGTTTAGTTCAATATCAAAATAAAAACAGACATCACAGTTTTAAAACAGTTCCTTGGTTATTTATTTGCATGATAGTATTGTTAGCGTCTCCTCTCCAAACTCAGTCCGTCCAGGATTTAGCAGTTTATCTGATTATTGCAAGCAAACACATTTGGATTCTGAAGTAGCCTCTTTATATAAAAAAAAGAGGTCTTTTTGCAGAATCCACTGTCATTTTGTGAGAAAAGTGCTACATTTAGGGAGAACGATGATTGAATGAACAACGTTGCAATGGTCTGCGTGTCAACAGATGTTATACTGGATATCACCACAGACCTGCAACGATTTCACTAAGAAATTCTGGCACACATCACTTGTAATGCTGTACAAGTGCTTTTTATTTATTTAATTTTTTTGGTTTTCCCAATATGCCGAGGGATCTGCAGATTGAAACACAGCTATCAAAGACTATTATTCTTTCCGAAAGAAAATACTGAAATAGCCACATTCACTAACAATAAAGCCAAAGATAGCTAGCTAGAAAGGTAAATACTGTTGGTAGTTACACGCTATGTGACAAAAGTTATTAGGAAAACAGCACATTTCCTCGATCAAGGTAGCTACAATTCAGTCACGCTTTTTTTGGGGGGGGGAAAGGCAACAGATGTCATTGCTTGAAATGACAAATAGTAAAAAAGTAAGCACTAATATTAAACAAGGAATGATATGAAAAGCAGTTTAAAAAAAACAGACAATCTTCATCTATAGGTTTAGGTAGGTATAGGTAGAGACTAGCGAGAAAGGCCACAAGGTTCACACAGAGATAATATGAGAAAACTCCTACAGTAAAAAGCTGAAACAAGGCATTCCAGCAAACAAATGTGCATTTAAATATGAAAAGGCAAATTGTACATTTATTACAGTATAGTTTAAGTTCATCTCAATCACACACTCATTCATTCCAGTAGGATTTTTGTTTTTATCCATCTAAGCGTAGGTCCACATGTGGCTACCAGCCTATTTTTTCTTTACGAACCTTCTGGCTTTGTTGATAAATGTAGCCTAACGATACTTCAAATCAACAGCTTACATTTGCTGCTTACTTTCATTCTTCATCGGTTTTCAACAGTTCAAAAAACAACTGTATATCACTTCACAAAATTACGCCTGTGATGTTACCCTTGGCTTACACACATCTGGTTGAACCCTTTGAAGATAAGTGATCCTGAAACTGCCTGACCGAACAAAATAGTAACAGATTCTGCAAATCACAGGCCTTTTTAAAGAGTAGAGTCAACAAAAAGTCCTCCGTTTAAAAAACATAAAAAGACAGGATCTCCTGGGGATACCGAGTGAAAAACTCTTAATGTGAAAACGGTAGTGTTTTATCAAATGTTGATGTGCACCGTGTGTAAAAAGTAGGGTAGGGATGTGAGAAAACAATATGCAACAGGAGTATTTTTGCAATATTTTTATGCCTCACTTGAATATATGACATTTTTGCTGAACCTCAACGAATGTGGGTTTCATTTGGACTCTGGTCCGCCATTTTTGCGGCCAGTACCCTGTACTTTAACCGTACCCTGTCAGCTGTAGAGTAGGCTACTTCCAATATAAAAGTGCCACCATTTGAAAATGATGAAGCCTTTTTTTTGTTTTACAAAATGACTGAAAGTAACAGTTTTGACATAACAGTGACGTTATAAATCATCCGAGTGCTTCCCTTATAAAATACTTGTCTTTAAACTTTTGACTGACACATTAGTTTTGGTTGGATATGAATTAAATTCAGTGTCTCTTACTCCATTTGTGTTCTAATGTTTTGCCGATGGTGGCTTAAATAAGAAAAGTTGCATTTAAAATCCCATGTGTTCACCTAGAACCAACATTGTTCTCAAAAACAAGAAAAAAAGAATCATGAGTGTATTTTAAAGTGGGCAAAGCTGTCAAAAAAATACTTTTCCTGTACAATATGCAATGAATGCACTGCAGTTTGTTCAAGGTTTGGTTCAACTTCAGCAGAAATATCAAATATAATAAAAAAAAAAAAACTGAAACAGGATAAGCACTGCCTAGGTCGAGGTCTGTGGAATGAACAGCCCAGTATTTGTACACAACATGTGGGAATATTGTGCGAGTACTATGGATCTAACTTTTTGTTTATTTACTGATCACACAATACAAATGACTTCAGCATTAAAAATACACTCAAAACTTTAATTTCTGCATTTCACAATGCAGGCGTAAGACTAAAATTGTGCAACTAAACAGCAAAATGAAACCACTTGGTAAAAACTATTTCCGACTGCAAGTACTGGTCCTGCACAGAAATAACATTCTAGGGAACATGTATCTTCACCAAAACATAGTTGGTAATAAAGTAATTAACAACACTCCTGTGCAAGTAGGACCTTTGAATATGTGCTCCAGGGTGGAGAAATCAACAATAGATTCAAGTGCTACAGCCCTACGTAGAGCTAAAAAGCCTTGGCTTGGTTTTTGTAAAATGAACTGTACCTTATACATCCCCCAGCAGGACTCTGGCTGCTCTGGAACCAGTTTCACATCTGAACTGGGTGCAGAACAGGATTTTGGGGTAAAGTCCCAGGGCTTGACTTTGAACATG
This sequence comes from Etheostoma spectabile, assembly GCF_008692095.1. Classification (NCBI taxonomy): domain Eukaryota; kingdom Metazoa; phylum Chordata; class Actinopteri; order Perciformes; family Percidae; genus Etheostoma; species Etheostoma spectabile. Next base: position 24,400,994 of record NC_045746.1, on the reverse strand, counting down.
GTGGGTTTATAGAAATACTGACATCAGTCTCTCAGGGTGTTGATGTGGGCGCAGATCTTGAGGGCGGGACCTAGCTTGATGTTCATGGTGGACATGAGATGCTCCTCCTTCAGCAGCAGCAGCGCCTGTCCGTCAATCTCCTGCGACAGGAACTGGGAGGTGAGATCCTCGCAGCCTGCCAAGAGGAGGAAGAGGAATATAAATGGAGAGCAAGAAATCGGTAAGGAGGGCAACAAATAGAAAACACAGAAGGAAGAAAAGAGCAATAAGGTCAATGTAAATGGAGGAGGAACAAAAAAGGTGGGAAAGATACAGACAACATGAAAAGAGCAGAAATTTACAAAGAAAAATGCAGAGAACTAGGGCTAACAAGTTATTATTTATCACATTATCGATTAATCTGTCAATTATTTTTTCTATTCCATGACCGTTTAGGGCCTAAACAATAGGCAATAATACAACAGAAAATAAGAGAATTGAGCTATTTTGACCCCAAACGTTCCAAAACTCATTCAGTTTCCTATCAAAAACACTGATATTTCAACTTAAATATGAAGCCAGTGCAACATAAACTAAGCATTAATAACAGATCAATGACACAGTTGGAGGAATGTAACATTTGGTTTCTAATGAAGTGCAATATGCACAAAACAGATGCAATCAGTATTTTTATTGTAAAAAATCTTCCAACCTTGTAGTGAGGAAATAAACTGCGACACGTCCTCCACGCTCCACTGGGCTGGGCTGGCAGGCAGGCCGCTGGGCGCAGAACGGTCCGTCAGGAGCGGAGGAGGCGGCTGGTGGCAGGAGGCGGAGGAGGCGGGCGAGAGGGACATGGGGTCATCTTCATCCTCCTCTCCACTAGACTCCTCCTCTGAGTGGCTGGACTCTGAACGGCACTGTGCAGGGGGAGAAGGGGAGGAACCCGTGAGCAAGGCATCAAAAATGGCGTACTGGTTGACAGTGGAAGTCCGTGGTTGCACTGGCATGTTTCCTGGTCTGACTGTGTGTGTGTGTGTGTGTGTGTGTGTGTATGTGTGTGTGTGTGTGTGTGGTGTGTGTGTTTATGCATACACAAAGACCAATCCGTACCATGTAACACTTTGAATTTATATACCAAAAAAAACAAAACGTGTCATCACTCAAATGGAGTCCCCCAATGGGCAGAATCACAGAGAGGGGAGAGAGTGGTCCGACTTAGGTGCTTGGTTTGTGGAGCCTGCAGAGCCTAATTGCAGCCACTAGGGGCAGCTGGCTTAATATGAACCAGAGCCGTATGTATAGAGTTTGGCCAACTAGGGCATCGACCGTTCTGAGCTATATATTTTTCTTTTTAAAGGCCAGTTATTTCATGGATCAGGATACTATGCATCCTGATAAAGTTCCCTTGGCCTTTGGAATTAAAATAGCCCCCCAACACATACCCTTCACCATACCTAGAGATAGGCATGGGGAACTTTCCATAACATCATCTCTCAATGCAAACCAAACCAGCTATTAGTCTAACTGAAATAAACCCATGCCTATCTCTATGTATGGTGAAGGGTATGTGATGATGGGGGGGGCTATTTAATTCCAAAGGCCAAGGGAACTTTATCAGGATGCATAGTATCCTGATCCATGAAATAACTGGCCTTTAAAAATAAAAATGTGCCTGCCTCTATGGGAATTTAACATGGGGGGCGTATGCTTATGCCCCCTGTATTTTAACATGGGGGGTGCACACTTATGCCCCCTG
>NC_045746.1:24384474-24399246 GCF_008692095.1 Etheostoma spectabile | reverse complement strand
TTAACATGGGGGGTGCACACTTATGCCCCCTGTATTTTAACATAGGGGGGTGCACACTTATGCCCCCTGGATTTTAAGGAAGAACATTTATTTATTCACAATACATTGTTCATTCACAAAGAAAATTGGTATCCTTAAAGGTTGGATTTTACCTCATTTTTCAATCAAGGCATTAAAATAAATTTCCAAAACAGGATTTTTTTATTCCTCTTTTTAGTCAACTCAAGCATGGTTATGTAAACTTATGAGCACCAGTGTACGTACGCTAGCGGACATCAGAAAGGTAAACACTGCTCAGAGACTCATTGGGCAACGCGGTCACTCACTACAATGGGCGTTTTTTAGAGGCCCATTTACGATATAGAAGGTAAACATACACTGGAATATTTCCCTAAGGGCCTTTTACACATCAACCAACATTGACAATAACATGCATACGCATGTCAAACTGTGGCTCCTTTTATGTATTTCAAGGTGGTTTTACTACATTTGTGCGTGACAGTATGTTGCTAAAAGTATGTGGAGCCTACACAATTTAAAAAAAGGAAAACGTTTTTGGTTTTGATATATGAAACGTGCAGCTCTTTCTCACCTTTACAGGTATGGGTCTCCCTGCTATCTTGGCACTTGCTATTTCTGAGCTAGTCCTTCGGGGGACCCTGCGCCTGGCAATTCCTCCGTCTTCGTCTGAGTTGGAGAGGTGGCCTTGGCCTTGATCCGGAGTGGGGTCTTGCGCCTGCCGCACGCAGAAGTGCTGCCTGAAGCTGACGTTGTACCTGGGGAACCAATACATACTGTATCGTAGACAAAGAGTGATATATACAGTACTGAAGCCAAGACGAGCAACACATACAGTTTTTATCTCTTTTCCCCACACGTGGTATATAACCTATACACATGTAGTGGGCAAAGGGACAAATGCAAAGCAGAAAATGTAAAATCATATGCTGACAGCATACTATTCAAAACAATGCAGACAGTGCATTGTTTGTAAAGTGAAACATGTCCGACATAATAAAAATATTAATATGGAGCAAATTCTAAAGACAAAAATGTACAGGACTCACTGCACTACAATTTGACACAAAAACAGTTTACATGCCATTTTTGCAGAGAAAAGAGGATGAAGTGGCGCTATCACAGAATTCAACGTAATAATAAAAAAGGGACCAGAAAACATCCATGCTGTGTAACGTACAGCTGTAGCCACCTGAGAAAGGACACACTGTGAGAGAATCTGTCTTCTCAGCCGTCAATTTGTGAGAAGTTTTGTATTTTTATCGTGAAATTAAAATGTGATGGACGGATTAAAACTACAGTAGCTGCAGTTCTCAGTAGTGTATTATCTTTCTAAGATGGCTTCCACTGCATATATTGTATTTCATGCATGTTGAAGTACCTCTTGGCACAAGACATGGAGCAGAACCGTTTGGTGCCCCTGAACTGGCTGGCAGGAGCAAAGTTTTTACAGTACTCACACTTCAGCACTGAGAGAGAGGAAAAAACACAGAGCAGGTGGTAAATTATATATGATTTGTACCATTTCTTACATAAATAAATATGTTTAGCGCTGCTATAATGCTACATCAGAAAATCCAGAGAAACACAACAAAGAACTGCAGATGCATTCAAATAGCTTTAAGGTTAAACTTCAGCCCTGGCACTGCAGCTTCTGTCCTTATACCTAAACCACAAAGCTGTTTGTTCATATTTGTGTGATGCTAAACTTTGAATTTCTGTGTATTTTAAGGATTGCAAATATTTCAAAGTACTTCTGTCCAACTAACTAGGCGTTAAAAAGCCACTTCTCTACCCTTTGGCTGTTACCTGTCGCTGTTGTAACGGTCTCTGATTGGTTAGTGTCCGGACTGTCATTAGTTAAGTCCTCACCAGCCGAGTCCTTCACTGAACCACATACCTGTCAATCAAAGACAGAAAAGCAACAAAACAAAAGGTTGGTGACCATCAGCCCAGGGTTCTGAGTCTTGTGCGTGTACGTGGTATAGAGAGGCAAAGTCCCCCCCCCTTCCAGTGGACCGCTATGGGACCTGAATTCGGATGTAAGGTGGTGAATGGGGAAAGACATTATTTTTAGATCCTGCTTGAATTGAGCCATGGATTACACATGTTCGTCAGTTTGAAAGATAACTTTGCAAGTCGTAAGACTGCGAAAATACATAATTAGAAAGACTACACACTTTGAAAGTCGCATGGACGACGTCTTGTTGAAGCAACGGTTTCTGTCTGTTTGGTACCAGGATGTAACGTTACTTCCACAAGCAGCAGATCTTGCTCGTTCTTTCCCTTCTCTGCTGATAAAAAACCTTGCTGGATAAAACACATCAGGTAAGATAATGTTAACAGTGTTGTGGTCTACATCCATGACGTTGCTTTTGCTTTGCTTGTTTTTCTCCCATCCCAGAATGTGTGGATTAGTCAGACCCTCTTTTGCAGCGCTGTGGGGGAAGGTCTGCCAATGTGAGACTACCTGTGTTGTGGCAAAGCGCCGAGCATCAAGCGAGGCGATGCATATTGTGTGAGAGCGGTTTCACACAAAACATAGGTGGTCATACAACGAACCAACAAACAAAATGAGACTTTCTTCACTTGGAAATTAATTAAAAATCTTTTAAAATGACAAACATATGTGTAACTCATGGCTCAATTCAAGCAGAATCAAAAAATAAGCAGTCCCTCCCTATTTACTACCATACGTTTTTTCCAAATTCAAGGTCCCAGGGGGTCCACTGGAAGGGGGGGGGGGGGGGGGGTGCCCTTTGCTTCTCTTTAGAAACTACAAATCCCATGTACTCACAGGGAAAGGCTCTGCCCCTTCCCTGGATGACGAAGCCCTCAATGAGTGTGTAAGGACGTTGGTTTAACCACAGCTTGGGGGGGAGAGCTCTCTCCCACGGCAGACCCCACGGGACACTGACAGCACTGGGAGGGAGAGGTGGAGGCAGAGGAGGAGCACCAGAGCCTGTAGGTGTGGTGGGGGGGGGGGAGAGAACAACAGGAGCAGGAAAAATGTAAATACTGTGTTACATTCACATTCATAAACTTAAGAGATATTTCTATTAGGGGTGTACGATTCAGAAAATGTCACGATTCTATTCAAGTCCAATTCAATATTGAGTCTTGATTCAAAAAAACGATTCAAAGTATATAAATGTAGTTACTTTTTGAATGTATATATATATATATATAAAAACTATGTACACACTATATTCATATCCATGTTGTTTATGTGATTTGTTATTTTGGATTTTTTTTTTTTTTTAATATGAGTTGATATTTGGATTTCTTTGAATTGATTTTGAATCGGTAGAGCTTGAATCCCGATTTAAATACAAATCGTTTTTTTCACAACCCTAATTTCTATGTTATCACCTGCTTTGATGGGATTGGTCGGGAGTTCTGAGGCGTGATCTCTGACTGGCTGGAGCCGTGGAGGGGAGGGGCCATCTTCATCATTTGCTGAGTTGGAGTCTGATTTTCTTTTTAGTGACCCAGACAACTGCTTTCCCTAAAACACAAAAAAAAAAAATCAATGCAAACAGATGAACAGATAAAAAACAGAACATCTATAAGAATAGTTGGTAACTTTTATAAAGTTAATAATTACACCGGTCAAGATTAATGAGGCAGAATGTGTTTAAAAAATGTAAGTAGGGAACTTTTATCGTAACGCCAGGAACACACAGGGCTTAAAATTAAGAAGGAAAACTGTTTAATTTTTCAATGTTTTGAAAACAGCACACAGTGTTATCAGTGATCAGCTGACCTGTGGTGTCTGACTTCCAGATGAGTCTCCATTGGTGGTCACACCAGCTGATGCTCCTCTCTGCTCTTCGGTCACCAGGGGGAGGGAGAGGGAGGAGCGAGACATCGAGGGGGGGGGAGAGGAAACCGTGGGGGCCTGGGTGGTGGCGGGGCTCGAAGCCAGCGGTCCATTCTGACCCTGTCTAGAGCTTTGATTGGCCTGTGGATGCACCTGTGAGACCTGAGCCAACGGGGGACCCTCCTGGGGCGAGTGAAGCGGCTTTAGCCCCACCCCTCGGCCCACGACCCCGCCCTCCCTGGATGCGATGGACGCCACCATGGTGAGCAGGCTGGACGAGCTGCTGAGGACCGCGGCCCCGTCCTGGCAGCAGCTGCCCCGGGCCAGAGCCTGGGTGTTTCCCAGCGTGCTCTGCCTCGCACCCACAATCTGAACAGGGATGTGCGGCGGCTGGGGGGGCGGAGCGGAGCTGCTGACGGGCGGCGGGGCGGGCAGGATGGGAGGGGGGTTCCTAGAAGGCAGCTGGAGGGGCAGGCGTAGCCCTTGCAGTTTGGGTTGGATGGGGATCGGTCCATTGCCGTGGCCAGACTTCTCTGCACTGAGCGAGGTCTTCTGCAGAGGCTGCACCACCAGGGTCTGAGCATTGACCGCTGGTTTGATGGTCGCCGTGCCAACGGGATACCCGTGGGCCTGAGACGCCGCGCTGGACGCCAGGACCAGAGTGTGTGCTGCTGTGGGAGCTGTGGTTCCTGTGGTGAGAGTCCGGGTTCCGTGAAGCAGGAGCTGTGAGAGGGGGATGGAGGACGAGGACGAGGCCCCAGAGGAGGAAGGGTGGGCTTTGAGGTTGGTGGGCTGAGGGTACGTGGGGATTTTGATGTGGGGGGGCTGGTGCTGTGGCTGACTTGGCTTAGTGGGGGACTGGGAGTTTAACTGGTGGGGGGGCTGGACCAGGGAGAAAGCAGCTGAAAAGACAGAAAAAACTAATTACAGACCGGCGTCTGTTGCCCTATTCGCAAGTTATTAGTATCGGATGGACGGATGGACAGATAGATAGATAGATAGATAGATAGATAGATAGATAGATAGATCACAATAAAATGGGAAATTATAGTGTTACAGCAGCAAAATCAGTCACACAGCACAGAATATAAATGAAATACTAGGATACAATATACATACAGTACATTTAACATACATGAAATAATAGGATAAAATACAAGAATAAATACTTGAATATATACAAGTTGGGAATACAAACATGTGCAACTACTTAAATAGAATGATAAATATGTATATAAACCTATAGTGCCGGTTGCACTTAGTACAGTGGGGGAAATAAGTATTTGACCCTTGCTGATTTTGCAGGTTTGCCCACTTACAAAGAATGCACGATCTATAATTTTAATCATAAGTACATTCTAACAGTGAAAGACAAATCCCAAAGAAAATCCAAAAATCACATCATTGAATTTATTAAATTGATAACCATCTGATGAGGAAAACAAGTATTTGACCCCTGGACAAACAGCATGTTAATATTTTGTAGAAAGCCATTATTGGCCAGCACAGATGTCAACGGTTTTTTATAAGTTGTTGCCAAGGTTTGTGCACATTCGGCAGGGATGTGGGCCCTCCTCCCTGCAGACAGCCTCCAAATCATTCAGGTTCCGAGGTTGTCCTGCACCTCGAATTTAAGCTCCCTCCAAAGATTTTCAATTGGATTCAGGTCTGGAGACTGGCTAGGCCACTCCAGAACCTTGATGTGCTTCTTCTCGCCCCTCTTTGTTGCTTTGTGTTGTGCTTAGGGTCGTTGTCGTGCTGGAACACCCATCCTCGACCCATCTTCAGTCTCTCACTGAGGAGGAGATGTGGTCCAGAATTCCACGATACATGGCCCCATCCATCCTCCCCTCAATACGATGGAGTTGTCCCGTCCTCTTGGCTGAAAAGCACCCCCAAAGCATGATGTTGCCACCACCATGCTGACGGTGGGGGATGGTGTTCTTTGGGTTGTACTCGGTGTTCTTTGCCCTCCAACACGACGACGTTGAGTTGAGGCCAAAAAGTTCTATTTTGGTCTCATCTGACCACATCACCTTCTTCCAGCCCTCTTCTGAGTCGTCCAGGTGGTGAATGGCGAACTTCATGCGGCCTGTCCAGTTTCTTCTTGAGCAGGGGGACCTTGCGTACGCTGCAGGATTTCAATCCATGACGGCGTAGTGTGTTACCAACCGTTTCTTTTGTAACTGTGGTCCCAGCTGCTTCAGTTGATTCATCAGTTCCCCCCCTTGGGGTTTTGGGATGATTCCTCACCGTTCGCATGATCAGGAACACCCACGAGCGAGATCTTGTGTGGAGGCCCAGACCGAGGGAGGGTTGGCGGTGGTGTGGTGCTTCTTCCATTTCCTGATAGCTGCACCGACAGTTAATCTTTTCTCTCCAAGTTGCTTTTCCGATTCTCTTGTAGCCCATCCCAGCCTTGTGCAGATCTACAATCTTGTCCCGGAGTCCGTAGAAAGCTCTTTGGTCTTGCCCATGGTGGTGATTTTGGATGCTAGTTGTTTGGGTGTTGCCAGGTGTCTTTTATACAGTACAGGTGAGGCGTGTATTTGATGTAGATAATTGGTTGGATTGGGGCTGTGTCTTAAGAAAGACTAACTGCTTGTAGGAGCCAGAATACTTGCTGTTTGGTAGGGGGTCAAATACTTTGTTTTCCTCATCAGATGGTTATCATTTTTATAAATTCATATGATGGTATTTCTGGAATTTTCTTTGGGATTCTGTCTTTCACTGTTAGAATGTACTTATGATTAAAATATATAGATCGTTGCATTCTTTGTAAGTGGGCAAACCTGCAAAATCAGCAAGGGGTCAAATACTTATTTCCCCCACTGTACATTATTGTGGTGTCTCAGAGTCTTATCGTGAGGGGCACTGGGTATGGGAAGTCTGTATTTTACTCAAATTTACTGACATTACCCCCCCACATATAATGTCAATGCTCTGTCAAAACTTTCATTTGTAATTGCCAACGCAGCCAATACAACCCCAAATCACAGACATGCCGATTCACACTAATACTAACACACAACCACTGCGTTTGGTGAAATACGGTAGGTCATTTGCGGTGGAAGTTTTACTCGACAACCTCCGCTTTTATTCTAAATGCAAACAGGGCTTAAGACACTTAAACCTGGGTCAACTGAACACAACACCAACATATTATAAGCTCATAAACTTTATATGGTTGTCAGGTTGCCTTTCCTTTCCTCCCTACCTGAGTCACTCCTCTCTGGGGCTTCAGTCTTAACACCAACACCTTTGGGACTGGACATACCTCGCATGGCTAGATTCTGCACCTGGAGACGAGGAAGGAGACAATGAAGAAGAGATAAAAAGGCACTCTTTAGCACAAAAGATACAACGTTTGTACTCTCCTCAAATCATTAACACATTAATTCCACAAACCTGGTCATTATCTGATTGGCTGCTGGAAGAGGAAGTCGGTGTCACTTCCGGTTGCTGTTGCTGAGCCTGCTGGGTGACGGTTGCTACGGCAGCAGTTGCTGTGTTGCCGGGCATAAAGATGAGCTGTGAGGAGATGGGGGCCCTCAGGGAGCGGTTGACCTGCAGCACGACAAGACGGCTATCAAACTTACAGAAAACAAGAGTGGGGTCAGGTATAAGCTGGAGGTGGGTCTCAATTTGGGTACCTCTGTGAGTACATTAACGTGTAGTACACCGTGTACAGCATGTACTCACTAGGGTAGTGTGTAAATTTCGACAGGGTCGTCGTCCACTGGCCGGAAATGACTTGTCGTCTTCTTTTTAATGGTAAACTGTAACTGGGCAAATATATACTTGCTTGTTTTGTCCCTATCTGGCTACAGGATGGTGGAACTTACTGAAGAAAATACATATTTGAATTAAATTTGTATAGTTTGGTGTTGCAATCGCAACCGGTGCAGCTTCCTAGCCCGCCATTCTCACAAGTTTAAAAATACGTTTGTGGTAGAGTACAGCATCCGGGTACTCGTAGTGCTGCGCTTGGCCATACTTTGCCGCACTATGTACGCAAAATAGCAAAGTACAGAAGTGCGTGATTTGAGACCCAGGATGGGTGTCTGAGAGCTCAGGACCTTCTACCGCTCCACCGTCGAGAGCGTCCCGCCGTACTGCATCACGCTGTCGTTCTCCCCACCGCACCGAGGACCAACGGCAGAAGCTCCAGAGAGTAGACAACACCGCACAGAGGATCATCCCCCCCCCCAAAGGACATCCATTCATCCCACAGCCTCACAGCGCTACGGTAATCATCAAAAGACTGTTCCCATCCCCCCCCCCCCCCCCCCCCCCCCCCCCCCCCCCAACCTTTGACCTGCTGTCCTTAGGCGCTACAGGTCAATCAGGACTGGACAAATAAACTCAGGAACAGCGTCTTCCACAAGCAATCACCACACCTAACGCACACACACACCTAACGCACACACACACACCTACACACACCACACCTAACACCACACAACACACACACACCACACACACACACACACAACACACACACACACACACACACACACACACACACACACACACACACACACACACACACACACACACACACACACACACACACACACACACACACACACACACACACACACACACACACACACACACACACACACACACACACACCGCTGTCAAAACAGCTTCTTTCTCACAGGAATCAGACTACTTAATCAGACAATGTGAACTTTAAATTATTTCAAACTACTAATTTTCATTCTATTTTCGCATGGTCTTAGTTATTTATTAAGTGCTTATTTTACAGAATCCTGAAACAACATTTGGGCATGAAACTCACCCTCAGGTACATTTGTCCCTGTCCCCCTGCCGTCCCACTCAGCAGCACCGATTGGCTGATTGTGGATGTTGCTGGGGCACCCATGGGACGGCTGCTGGTTGTAGATCCAGATGTTACAATGGCCTGACAGACATAAGATAATGATAATCAACAACTTCAACGTGTGGTAGAGGCAATTTTAGACCCTTTTTAGGAGGCCTCAAGATAATTTAATTTCAGCCCCCCCTCAAAATTATAATAAAATAGTTTTTCTCGATCCAAATTTACATGAAAACTTTTTTTCAACACTTTCGTCGCTTGTCCCGACGTTTTTTTTGTCACTTTTTCTGATGTTTTCAGAAGTTTTCTGCGCTTCTTGATATTTTTGTTGTTTTTTTCCTTCAGGTTTTTGAATCTTTTTCCATCATTTTTGTAACTTTTTCTATGTTCTTTCGTGAATTTAATAAAAGTAGTGAACTGATCATTTATTTTACTTGTGAAGTGCGTTGCATGGAACCCTCCACATTATTGTTTTTGACAATTTGGTTGAAAGAAAGCCACATTTCTGATATAGAATATTTTTGAAAGTGGGTCAAATTCGACACGAGGACAACACGAGGGTTAAAATCAGTTTTAGTGCTTCAAGTTAGAGTTTGTGAACTTAGTGACAAAGAAACAGGTTTAATATCCTGTGTCGCTGTCGCTAATACTATGCACCTGTAACCCCTTATTTTATGTATTTATTGTTTACACTTCATTATCATTTCATTCAGGTATTTAGTTTTTTCACATGTTCAACATTTGTATTCATTGTCATCCAGTGAAATTACTGATTAAGCAGGTTGAAGGGGGTCAGATTCTCATTAGGAGCTGAGCCCCCTTAAAAGGTCTAATCCTAGTATGGCCCCTGACGTGTAGTATGTAGCTTTTCATGCATTGCTTAAAAAGGTGGGTCAACCAAGAGGAACTGTAACAGTGATACTGAGATTTTCTACGCTTTTTAAGTGACAGAAAGCAGCCATTTTGGTGTAAACCCAACACAACGGTACGTACAGCTGTGGTGCTGGTGGTCTGAGAAGAGCTGCTGCTGGAGGGACTCGACTGACGGCTGGCGGCCAGAGTCGCCTGAAAGGAAGAGGAAGAGAAGAGATTTATGTTTCAGTCTACTCCCAACAACAATCGGGATGTTTACAGCTAAACGTGGCTCTTTGTTTTGGTCACGGACACCATTTTGAACATGGACACAGCAAATGGGATATTATATATACATAAACTGTTGGCCTTGTTTATAAGGATGTTGCCATTTCATTTTGTTCTGCGATTCCAGATTAGTCTTATTACTTTTTTGTCTTCTTTCTGACTTTCTCTAATGTTTGTTTTGTTGTTGTGTCTCTGTAAGATCCTTCGTGAATCTCCTGTCTTATAAAAAGAGACTTGGTACAGAATATGACATATTTAAGCTAAATTTTCAAATGAGATACCAGACCTTTACCTGCTGCACGGCTGCCAGGTTCTGCAGCTGGGCGTTGTTGATCTGCTGTTGCAGCATCAGCTGCTGGAAGTACTGCGCTGCGTTCGGCTGCCTCTGTAACGCCTGCAGGGCCTGGAGCGGGGAGGAGACCGAAGGACAGTCATGGGGCAGTGGAGCAGACAATATGATTAAAAAAAAAAAGAGAAAGAGAAATAGAAGACAGGAGGATATGAGGAAAAGAGACGGACGTTTTTGTTTTTAACAATTCTGTTTCCAATTCCCACTCTTTCTTTTGATTGCGGTTCTTATCAGTTCTTTGAGTGGTGGAGTTAAAACGAGTCACATGTTTATTTTACAGATATTCCCAGACGATTCAATGGTGATTTACAGTGTTACGTCTTTTCCGTTGTCTTTGTTTTATACGTAGAATAAAGCCACATTTTAGAGCGTCGCCTACTCTGCTCCATGGCTGCAACACAACAACATGCGCCCAAAATTACGGCGGACGCTGTGGAAACCAAAACTTGCTTGTGTTACATTTGGAACCGATGATCGGATTCAAAATCAAATTTTCCAAATAAATACGGAGACAGAGAGGAGGACGGCAGACAACTAGCAGAAGACGTGGGAGCGAAGGAGTAAAGAGGCAGGAGAATTTGTACAAAAACCAACGTAAAGAAGTGGAAGAAAAAGGAAGTACAGTGCCAGGAAAAAGAAAGAGAGAGAAGCGGAGTAAGAGAAACGAGGGCAGAGGAAGCAGAGAGGGAGGGATGCTGTAGCCTCCTGCCAGCTGCTTGATGTACGAGCGGTCATAAGTTGAGAGATGAAAGCGAGCATGGCGGGCTGGATTAGTGTGTGCAGGGTGACAAAGACAGACGGCTGTGCAGGGCGACAGAAGCCTGGGAAAATTACACGGCGCCTCCATCAACCCTGCACGACTCAATCTCCTTCCTCACCTCCCTGCCTCAGTCACTCCATCACGGTCCGTCCCGCGGCTTAACCGCAAATCCTAAACTATGCAATCGCCTGATCTCATCTATACACAACACACACACAATCAAATATGATGATGAATCATTTTTCCAATGAATAATTGTATTAAGGGTTAACATGCATAAAAAATAAATAAAATCCCAATTCAATTCAACTCTGTTGAGTGTCAAAAGGAGAAAAAAAAGCACCGATCAGGACAAAGAGAAAGCCTTTAACCCTTGTATTGTCCTTTCATCAACCATGAAAAAATAAATAAAAAATTATTATCTCTGTTTTCCCACATTTTGTCACTTTTTTAATGTTGTTGGTTCTTTTCTTTTTTTTTTAAAATGTTTTTGGTCTTTCTTTCCAACTAAAATATTTTGTATGTTGACATTTTCAGCGCTTATTTCGACGGCCCATTTTTGGTGACAACATTTATTTATTTTTTCCTGAAAATGGGTCCATTTGACCCAAAGACAACATGAGGGTTGAACTATAAACAATGCCATCAACGTGATGGCATTGGTTGGTTCATTGGTAGAGCGGGCGCACATGTACTGAGAGGTTTATCGACTCAGAGGTCCAGGGTTCAAATCCGACCTGTGACAATTTCCTGCGTGTCTTCCCTCTCTCGCACCTAACTGTCCTGTCAAAAATTAGAAATGCTTAAAATATAAAACCCTATTAGGAAAAATTATTAAAAGAAACAACAATAGTGCAGCTCACACACACACACACATACACACACCTACCTGCACCGCCTGTCTTTCATACAGGGACATAGAATTCATTGGAGAAGGGCGGGAGCTCGTCCCAGATGCAGCGCTCCCATTGGTCGAAGCCGCCTGCTGGCTCTGCTCTCCATCCGTCTCCATGGCTGCTGAGGAGACAGCGGAGGCGTCCGTCAGTCAAACACAGAGAGAAACACACACACACACACACACACACACACACACACACACACACACACACACACACACACACACTCTACTTTCTCTGTGAGAGCCCAGCTGATGAAAAACCACCCGTCACCGTTCCTGACAAACCCGTCCTTCACTGAGACGAGACGCTGTGCAACACCGACACTGACCGATGGGAACGCTGACACAGAGGGAACTTGTAGACGGATGTTGATGATTACTGACGTTTTCTTTAGATACTTTCAACATCTTTAAATTTGACCATAATACAGTGACTTACAAACAAATGTTCCCTTGAAGAAAATACCCCAAAGATGGAGACTGGACACATAGAGACAGAGACGATATTATCGGCCGATATTAGGCACTTCCAGATATAATCGGCATCAGCTTATAATGGTTGATTTAAAAAAGAAAAAGAATAAAAAAAAGTAAAAAAATAAATACACATAATGTTAGGGAAATAGATTTGTTTTGTTCTGGATTTTTTTTTTAATTTTTTTTATATACATACATATCCGCATGTAATATATATATATATATATATATATATTGGCATAACGTTTTTTTAAATAACCAAATGTATAATGCATGTTAAACCACAGACGTACGCACAAAATGAAAGCTTTCAAATAAAAACTTAAATTCCAAATTAAAAGCATAACTGAATACTGAATTAATAAAAAAAAAAAATCTGTTTTTATTTTTCTGTGTCAATGTTTATGACAATTTGTCATGTTAATAAATCCACTGAAAAGCCATACGTACCCACACTAATTTGTGGAATTTTTTCTTTTTTTCTTTCCACACCCATGGGTGTAACTTCACACTAAACACTGAACAATGAAGTGTCAATAAACCCATGTGACGTGTATACAGAATCTGCAATCTGTCAATAGATGCAGGACGCCTTCACGTACACTTTGTTTTTATTTGTGTATCATGTCAAATAGTATTTAGACTGATTGATCTCTATAATATCAAAAGGTGTCTATTACCTGCACAATATAAAGAAAATATAAAAAGAAAATGAGAAACAATATCAACTCCCATAAACCAGTTAAACATAGTTTTCAGTGGTGTGAGAAAATTCCAGGTTTAGTTTGCTAGGTGTATGACTATGCTATTAATGGAAATTTAATTGTGATTTCAGCTCCTAACAAATCACAAAAACAATGTATTTAAAACCATTATTTTGCACATTATGTTTTCCAAGTTAACTCTTATTTTGTCTTTTGTTCTGAAGGGGAATTCAGAGTGGGAAAGTACTAGGGGAATTTTCACTGTTGATTTGTTTCTCTGTTGTTTTTTTTTTTTTAAAGTTCAATAAATGCAACAGGCTTTTGAAAAGAACAATTATACACAAACAAAAATCTTAAAAGTGGACAATACTGACCCTATTCTTTTTACCCTTACCCCCCCCCCCCCACACACACACACACACACACACAAAAATCAACACGGCCACACAAACAGATATATTCAAACAAACATAAAGAAATATTTTTTTGTTTTTTTCTTTCATTCTTCTCATCACTTGTTTTAGCCGTGAGTGTGGACTAAGTTTGGGCCCACTTAAATCTGGTGTAGTATGCCTTTCTCCTGCAGCATCTTTCACCCCCTGTAGCGCGCACACCACACACACACACCACACACACACACACACACACACACACACACACACACACACACTCTCTCTCTTTCTCTTCTGTCTGCACTGCTAGCTTCAGCCTCCTCACCCTGAATAAAGCTTTAGCTCTATTCCCCCCCCCATCATCTGAGAGCCAGACCCGGGGCTGCTGTTAGCTAGCTGCCCTCCATGTTCAGGACCAGTTAACACTGGCTCCAGCGGAGGCTACTCCTCCTAGCATCCCGTTAGCCGCCGCCGTTGCTGCTGTCTGGCTCGGTAACGGGGCTCTCGGTACGTGCTCACTGCTTACCGTGACCGGTCCGGGTCTCTCAGCCCGCTCCTGCACCGGCTGCCCGCGGCCGAAGCTCCGAGCGGCTCCCCGGTCTCGGAAGTTTCTGGACGGTGCTCCTTTCTTTCGCTTCGCAGGACGGCTGCAGCAGCAGCGGTGGAGGTGGTGGTGGAGGTGGTGGTGGTGGTGGTGCTTTTACTGTTTTGCATAAATTTGCAGCTGATGGTGCCGTTGGAGGGAAACGCCTCCTTTTTTTTCCGCTGCTCTGCCTTTTCCGGCGCGACGGGATGACGAAGCAGCAGGACGGAGAGAGACGGAGAGAGAGAGAGAGAGACGGAGAGAGAGAGAGAGAGGGAGAGATAGAGGTAATAAGACTGGAGTAGGACGAGAGCATAGAGAGAGAGCAGGGAGAGGATAGGTCTAGCCGACGGTACAAAGGTGTTCGCAGCTCTCCGGGAGTAGAGTGAGAGATAGGGAAAAAAAGAAATAGCATGAATAGGGCTAGATACGGAGAGATAGAGAGAGTACGCTAGATACGTAGAGATCTTCGATAGAGGGAGAGAGAAGAGGGAGAGAGACGGAGAGAGAGCAGAGAGTAGAGAGAGAGAGGGAGAGAGAGAGGGAGAGAGACGGAGAACAGACGGAGAGAGAGGGAGAGACGGAGACAGACGGAGAGAGACGGAGAGACGAGGATAGAGAGAGATTATGGCAGTGGATGTAGACAATGAAGTTGACATTTATTTTGAGTCTCTTAATTTAATAACAAACAAAAAAGCTATATTTATTTCTGATTCATATTGTAACACTTGTCCACAAGCCATCTCTCTGATGAACAGCTGACTTCTGACCCACAGTGTCAG
>NC_045746.1:24375131-24384464 GCF_008692095.1 Etheostoma spectabile | reverse complement strand
GGTCCATGACCCAGTAACACGGTCTCTACAGCACCTGCTCACTGGTTCCACCTATTATTCCACCTATTAAGTATTTATTCATCATTCCCATTCTCACATCTCACTTAGTAGTTTATTTATTTATCCATCGTTCTCATTTCCTATTTCTGAACTGTTCATACTGTTCATATTGTAATATAATAACATAATACTATTTATCCTAGTATCCTTGCACTATGCTCCATATTTAAATAATTTTATTGATCTTTTCATTGCACTCATGCCTCTATATTGTTTCTGTTTGGAGTATGTATATATTGTGCATATATATTAGTGTGTATATTTTAGTTTTGGTTGTTTTGTGTGTGTAAGCACAGTGTGAGCAACGATGCTCCAAAGATAAATTCCTCGTATGTGTCCTCGTACCTGGCGAATAAAGCTGATAAAGCTGATTCTGATTCTTTAATTTTCTTTACAAAGCTGTCACATTTTTATTTCCCGTTCTTTTCTTTTCCTTTTTTCTTATGATTACTTTATCTATTTTATGTTACTGTTTACATTGTAACTGAGATGTCTGAATTTTGATGTTATATGTTAAAATAAAGCAAAAAAAAAAGAAAAGAAAAGAGGGTTCACCCCTAATGTGCACAGATTCTGATTTGATGTAGTTGTGGACATAACACACACCAACCTAAGGGATTACATGTTTGAAAGTGTGAAGATTTTCCAACATGGGCCCCTTAAATTGTTAAAAATATATGAACTAAACTAAAATTATGAAAATTGAAATCACCGAAAGAGGATAAATCTTATAAAATACCCCATCTCTACAGTCTCGTTCATGTCGACAATATCTTAAGCTAAATCATAGATAATGATCCCTCATTTTTTTCAGTGCCATCTAATTTCCTGAATTTGGAATTAATATTTTGATATTACATATTCATTGTTGTAATCCCCATATCCCAAACTTCACGATAGTGCCCTTCAAATCAATTTTCACACAGTAGTGTTTGTCATACTTGTCACATTTGTTCCTATTTAAGGACATCTTAATATAATAGTGGACTTTTTCAGAAATAAAAATATGTATCAGCCCATAGGCCTATTGTTTTTTTAGAGAAATTGCTCCGTTATTAATGTTATATCGTCAGTATAAGAATTAATATATTTCACATTTACTGTATCTTGCAGCTAAACTGTAAAACTAATAAAAAAATTACTCACATAACTTTTACTTAATTCACAGGTGTAATCCTGCAGCTTCGTTAAATCTTTGGAGTTTTAAAACATTTGATGCTGAGATCTTCTCTCCAAAAGGGCTGAACCCTACACTTCCCATAATGCAACTCTATATAATCTTTTGTTAGACTGTAGTCAACGCCCATATTTCAAACCCCATAACCCCAGCTTGTGTAAGTTTAAGTCTCTAAACCCAAATTAACATGACCATGGTTATATTTTAAGACTTTAACAAAGTTCCTCCAAAGCCTCAGAAGGCATTTTGCAACTGTAATATTCTATTAATTTCCCTATTGTGGGATTAATAAAGTCTATCTTTTCTTATCCTTTCTTATCTTGACATGCCTTTTATACTCAAACACACCAAAAATTCATTTTTATATATATATATATAATCCTAGAAAGAGAATAAAAATATCTCAGTGCACATTCACACCATGTCTTGTTACATGATGAATATTTTATTTAACAATATTATATCTGGTACGTACAAACACAAGTGAAACAAAAACAGTTGGGGGGGGGGGGGGGGGGGGGGGGGGGGGGGGGGGGCGTAACTGGTGTGGCACAGAGAAACAATAAAAAGCCTGAATATTCACACTGAAGCCACAATGTCACCAGCTCAGTTCATTTCCATCATATCACAGACACCACAGCTGAGGTTACTCTCCCAAAACTCATTGACAGAGTCGTCCCAACCCCAAAACATTTTGTGGGTATCACTTAAAACGGAGTAGTATCTCAGTCCCCGGCTGCCACGGAAACAGCAAAGCATACAGACAAAGGTTGTGTGTGTCCAAAATCCCTCCAGTCACACACATTGGAAAACAGTCTGTGAATGTGTGAGCTGCAGAGAGGCACAAACAGCAGACTTACAACACAGACACATAACACACAGACACACAAACAGTACATTTATCCACACACATCAGGACCAAACAAACAAACAACACAAACACAAAGATCACAGCAGCCAAAGCACCTAGATCAGAGTTAGACTCAAATCTGTGACCCTGCATCATTGGTTCCAGAGCCGTGTTATTCTCACTCGCAACTCGGAAAATACGGACGCTCGGTCGTTGGCTCTCAGCACCGGATACGACGCAATAAGGACCCCTCGGCGTGTGTGTGGAACGCAGAGCAGCTGCCCCGCGACGCGTGGAGATGACGTAGTAATAAGAGCGAAAATGGAAAGGAGGGGTATGAAAGGGCGAAGTTCCACATAGGGAGGCTGGCTGGGGGGCAACGATTCAAACAACACAGGACTTTCACCCGGACACCAGGTTTCATGCCCCACGTGCCAGTGAAACGTTCATTTTATAACTCCACCCACCTTCTTTTCCTAAACCCAACTCTCCCGTTCTTTTTTCCTAAACCCAACTCTCTCTTTCTTTTTTCCTAAACCCAACTCTCTTTCTTCTTCTCCTAAACCCAACTGTCCCGTTCTTCTTTTCCTAAACCCAACTGTCCCGTTCTTCTTTTCCTAAACCCAACTGTCCCGTTCTTCTTTTCCTAAACCCAACTGTCCCGTTCTGCTTTTCCTAAACCCAACTGTCCCCTTCTTCTTTTCCTAAACCCAACTGTCCCGTTCTGCTTTTCCTAAACCCAACTGTTCCTTTCTTCTTTTCCTAAACCCAACTGTCCCGTTCTGCTTTTCCTAAACCCAACTGTCACGTTCTTCTCTTCCTAAACCCAACTGTCCCGTTCTGCTTTTCCTAAACCCAACTGTCACGTTCTTCTTTTCCTAAACCCAACTGTCACGTTCTTCTTTTCCTAAACCCAACTGTCCCGTTCTTGTCCCGCGTGTCTCGTAAACGTACCTTTTTATAAGCCCACCCACGACCTTGTCCTAAACCTAACTGCGTCAAAAGTGATGTGCGTTTAGACAACGCACGTTTAGATCTGACGCTAAAGGAGACTTTTAGCGACAATAACAACGCCAAATGCACCTGATCAAGCGTCCGTATTTTACGCGATGGGAGAGAGAATGTGTTGGTTATTATGCAGTTTATTATGCAGATTTAATCAAAGATCCAGCTGAATAAGATGGTGTTTTTGTTAAAAGGCAGAGACATATTTGAATTCTTTGTTGAGTTAAAGGTAAAAGGCAACCTGCTGTAGGGTAAATATTAGCCTGTAAAATATACCATGTTTGGAATTTATTCCTTGGCTCACCATGTTGGCAGCAGTCGCCATGGCATGGATTTTTTATAAGAGAAACAGAAAAGGAAGACAATGTGGCGACCTGACAAAACTCAACTACTATCAGCAGCTCTGAGTAGAAAACGTGATTAGGCACACAGATAAAAGTACATGGCTGTGATTGAGGGATGAGAAATACATGAGGTGAAAGAGAGGAGACAGAAGTGTTAGTCAGTGATTGACGTCCACACACAGAAAAACAGCAATCTGTGCCACTATTTAACGAGACATTCAGCTAAAATCAGTCTGCTCCTTCCTTCCTTCAACAAAATAAACATGTGCACCCCAAAAAGAAAAAATAATGCAAACGTGCAAGTCAACATACAATAGTACTCTTTTAAAAAATACATATTTACAAAGGAATACTCTTCTATCTTTGTACATGAGTGGAACGTTTTGAGTTCGTACATGTGCGTGAAGCAGATGGCTATGGTTAGGAGTGGTGTGCACCTGGGTCCACATGGTTGCTTCAAATACTTTTGTGATTCGCTGAATTCAGCTGTCTCTTCGAGTGTAGGCACACCAGACAAGTTAGCTTGAAGTCTGGAGCATTTGGCTTTGAAATTTGAAAAACAATGAACGCTTCTTCTTCTTTTTCTTTTGTTGATTTGTCTCGATTTGTCCAAACTGCAAAAAATATCTAATCTGCTTGGATACCAAGTTGCTAACTATCTATCGAACAAGACTGCTGTCATGTGAGATTAATTTGCAATCCCTGATTCTGTTGTAAATGGGCAGTTTTAACTACAAACGATAAATGTTATATTTTCAAGGTGTGAACGCACCCTGCTGTCAGCCGGCCACAGACCTGCACCTTAAACTTAAGATTCTTTTGGATGGATGTAACACACCAAAACCAAATCCCTCCTAGTCTAAAGAGACATTTAGGCTCTCTTCAGCACGTTTAAAAAGTCACATTAAACAATCTGTTTTTCTCACTTGAAGACAATGAAAGAGACAAGCTTAGATCTCGGAGGTATTTGAAATTGCGATATCACAAAACGCAAACCCGACTGGGCAAGCTGAGGAATAGAAAGCATTTTAAATCTACACTAGACTCAGGTTTTTGGTAAAGTTCCGTGTCAGTGCCCTATTGCTGGAGCAGTGTAGGCGTAGCAACGGACAGAAGCGGGACCTCGCAAGGAGACTACAACACTAAACACCACCGTGAGAGGAGTGTGCCGTGCACCTCCCCCAGTGCAAACACAGCACGTCACTATCATCCACGAACACAGCAACGCACAAGGAAGCCATGACTCCGATAATTATCTATCTATCTATCCCATCACTGTAAGAGATATTCAACTTAAGAAGTCTGCTTGCATCGCATCAAATGAGTCTCATAACAGGTGAAAACTACCCACAGGGTTGTTTTCAAATCAGCTCATCAGTGTGTATTTCAAAACATGGCGGATCCATCCAATCAAATGTTACACTTCAGTATAAATCACTTGAAATACTTGTCAAGATAAATATCTTCCCAGTGTAGCCAAAACAATAAATAGGCTACATATATAAATAAATAATGTTCTCAAAGTGCAGCATGAATTCCTGTAGTTGAAAAAGCTATTTTCGCAACTAGAATCACTATGTAAAATATATACTTTGTGTCATACACTTACACACCAAACGTACTGTACAATGCTGGTAATGCATACACATGTAAAAGGTTGACAGTGCCACACACACGGCTGACTTTTCAGAAAAAGCGTTAAAACGTGTACAGACCCGACAAATAAAGCCAGAAACACACCGCTGTCTGATTTTAAATGTCTACAGACAACAAAGAAGGATATTTTGGTGGTATATGGAGGACAAATTGTTCATTGTATTATCTATATAGGTATTTCCATGTTGGGATACTATATAATGTTACTCACTATAATGATGTGTTAAAAGTTGCGTTCAGTGCATTTGGGCTTTTGGATGTTATACAGATGTTGAACCCAATCTACAAACAATCTATCTGACAACTTGTCATATTGGCATCCTGAAACACGAAGGAACAAGTTAGCACATCTGAAAGTTTTCGACCAAAATGCAATTTTCATTTTCAAGAAAAATTATTTTAATAATTTGGACCTGAAGGCAGATTGTAGTTTCAGTTCTTAAACAATTTCCAAGGTTTCCTGCAGTTTGCCCTGGAGGCAGAATCTCATTTGTTAGAGTTAGGGACCAGAGGGTGTAACTTGGGAGTTTGAGATTACGGTTCCTGTAACCTCTGTTCTCTGAATATCCCCGTGGTGACACACCAAAATGAATGATTGAGTACATGAGACTACTACCGTGTTTGGAGCACGACAGATTACGTCCAACGAACAAAGTTTAGAGACAAAAAAGGTTCTGTTAAATAAATAATAAACAATCTGGCACTGTTTTTTTTTTAAATTCAAGACCACACAGGATGTCCCTTCATAGCTGTCTTACCTCGACAGAGGTAGGCGATTTGATAATTTTTAACAGGGGGGACGGACTAATGACTCTTTTGGTTTTGTATTTTTTCTTAAAGATTAAAAAGTTTAAAGAATAATACAAATCCAAGTCGAAATTGACAGGAAGGAACTCAGAGAGAAAGATGCAATTAAAAATCTGTCTGCTACTCCAGCGCCACGGACAGGGCCGTGGATTTATCCAAACTGCTGACGTTTCAGAGCCGTGGTCGGGGCCGTGGATTCTAACTTACACACACCTCAGTCAGTTAAAGCAGTGATTCCCAAAGTGGGGGTCGGGACCCAGGAAGGGGGGGTCGCAAGTTGATTTAAAGAAATAAAACAAAAATTTAAAAACGATTAGAAATAGCATATGTTAGCCGTGATTTTAACACAAGATAAAACTAGCGGCTAAATTTAAAATAAAACCAAGCAAATAAATAAAAAGGGAACAGCTCTTTTGACTTTCACGCCTATAGTGCGTGCGCGGTTGCGCGCAATGTTTATATACGTTTATAGTGGGGGGGGGGGGGGGGGGGGGGGGGGGGTCGCAAGTCACTTGCACGTTCCTTTGGGGTCGTGGGCTGAAGGTTTTGGGAACCCCTGAGTTAAAGGACCAATGAGTCAGGCAGACTAGACTAACACCTCCAACTAAACGATCTCTCCGCTCCTCCACTCTCTGTTACTAGGACATGGAGCGGGGGTTTGGCAGGTTAACAAAGGAGATGCACTATGGTCATTTAGCATCCCCCCCTCAAATCACCTGCAGCCTATTAAGGTATAGGTCTATAAACCGGCTAACTTACCACTTAGCATTCAGTTGGCAGCAAGAACGCCAAACTTCATTATATTGGTGTCTCTCTTATAGTTCTGGCCTTTTAAATTACTTAAAAAATGATAATTGTTCCTGCATCCAGGGAAGCTCTGCTTTTTGAATACTGTTTAAAAAACTTAAACGTCAATATGTTGAATTCAAGGTGCTTTAAATGCCCCGATACTCATAATATTCTGGTTTTCAAAATGGTGGCTATCTCATTGTGGAATGACACTCTTTGCTGTGATTGAACAAACACATTATTTTCTCAGATTGTCATAGAGGTCAACACAATAAGATAGTCGTAGTCCTCATTTCCCCCTTTGTGAAAATGGGAAATTATGAAGAAAAAAATTAATAAATCAACCAGATTAGTCATTCTAATTTTACCGTACTAGCACTTCCTCTTTAGTTTCCTGTTTCGTTATCAGCTCGGACATTGTTTAGATTGCAGATTGCAGATTTTTTCAGGACTCCTATCTATTCCAATAACAGCTTGGCCAGATATACGCAGTCGCTCGGGTAAATGTAGTTGAAAACTATTATTCTTCTAATTTTGACATAAAGAGCTGTTATAGGCTCATTGACTTCTACATTAGGGATTGTGGCGCTAATGCTCGCCTTGCTGCCTATCAGGTTAATAAAGTGCATCTAAATAGCGAGTAACAAATTAATTACAGTGTTGCACTCTACCACAGCAGGTAAAGATCACAACACACTCATTCTGCTTTCATTTCATTTCTTGGGTCTAGTCTGGAGGAAAGCGTTACGCTTCTAAATTTGCTTTAGTGTATTATAACTATATTCTTTGTACAAAAATCTATTTCCTATGGTGATATATACTAATTGTTTTCTTGATAAAATAAAATATACATTGCACATTACCCTACTGTAATCTACATGTGTAAAACAATTCATTTCACATGTTGTTGTCCACAGGTCACAGTCATTAGCAACAGTCCTGATTATACCAGATTGTAATCATTTTCTAATACAGTAAAACACTAATACATACAATTTAACAATAAATTAACATGTTTTCCCACTATATTTGTTCCTATTCATAAATCGGAATATAAATTGAGCCAATGACAAGTTTTTTTAATACTACATGTAGAACTGAGCGCCAAATTGGTTTACCGAAAATCTAAGACCGAGCAGGACAAGACCTCTAAAGGAGAGCAAGGGTCGCCTAACCTAAAGAAAGCTTTGACCATCAATTTAGCTTTCAGAATGAATGAAATTGAGACCTGTGGCTAATTTCCCATCCTGACTTTAACAACCAGAAGAAAACACGTTTGAGATTACACGTGCTGACCAGGTGGCGATTAAAGTTCAGTACTTTGGCATTTGCTAAAAAGCTCTCCAGTCCGTCAGCTCGTAGTCAACAGCGTGAACGTAGACCTATAATTCGAGAACCCTTCCGGAAACATCAACAAGCTCTAACAGATAAAAACAAATCACAGGAAATTACAGGGTGGAACTACAAAGGTATATTGCACTAAATGATCCACTGTTACACCTGTCTAAACTTTAAAAAAAAGGAATGAGGAAGAAAATGTGCATCGTTGCTATCCATGTCTAACTCCCACTTCATGGACCTGAACTCAGAAGTGAACGGAGCCGTCTGGAAACGCCTGCACCAAGGCGGTGCCATCCTCAACACCGTGTGCCTCTAGTCTACCTGGACTCCTCTTAGTAACAATTTCAATTAACACAAGCTGCGTTAGCCGTGTCGGAAAAAAATTGTCATCCTGATCACACACCACACAGCTCACCCTTTCAATGAATGTAGCTTAATTCCTAGGAATGTACAGTAGATAATATCTGTAGTGTTGTACAGTGACTGCTTCCCTTTCACAGTTAATGAAGGGAGGATTTAAAAGAAGGAAGTGGAGGAAACGTCACAGAAAAATAAAAAGGTTGAATGAGTTACCTAGAAAGCAGAAAACAGGATCTTTTAAAGGCCAAAGCCTACAAGTTGATAACGCTGTGGTTCTCGGTAGGTCTGTTAGAAAAATGATATCGCCTCTATAGTTCCAAGGTGTGATAACTGACTACAATTTACAGCAAATCTTTGTAATCTCAGTGGTTATTCCTTCATTTATAACCCCCTTCAGCCATTAAACTCTATCTACAGCGGCTCTACAAACTCTCCTGCGCTGTCGACATGGATTTCTCCTCCAGGGGCGTGTTTTCGGCTGCAGCCGGCGGAGCTGCAGCCGGCGCCGCCACCAGCGGGACCTTCTCCTTCACCGGCGTGGCGGGGAGCGTGGTGGCGGTGCTGGCGCTGGCGGGGGGGTCCTCCACAGACGAGGAGATTGGAGGCGGGACGCCGCCGAAACTGCGGGCGATCTCGTCGAAGGTCTTGCCCCTCGTCTCGGGGACTTTGATGAAGGTGAAGATGAAAAAGAAGATGAGGAAGGCGGAGAAGATGAGGAAGACCCAAGGCCCGCACCACTCCTGAAGGGGAGAAGAACCGAGAACAGAGGCAAGTCAGACTTTTATCGGGGTTTTAAGCCCCCAACGTCTCTTTAGGGTTAGGTCTGGTTATGGTTATGGTTAGGACTAGGGTTAAAGTTAGGGTTAGTTCTCACGGCTTTACAAATAAATATTTATATATAGGCAAGGCAAGGCAGCTTTATCTGTAGAGCACATTTCAGCAAC
>NC_045746.1:24371164-24375121 GCF_008692095.1 Etheostoma spectabile | reverse complement strand
ATTCAAAATGCTTTACACGAAATCAGTTAAACAGATAAAACACAAGTATCCTCAAAAAACAAAACAAAACACAAGTGTAAAATTGAGACTACCTTCACATTAATTAGTCAATTTTAGTGCTACCTTTCATGATCAACCTCATTGTCGCTACCCTTCACGACTCTATTTTTAGAGTTTAGAGTTTTTTTAATTTTATGCTAGAGAATGAAAAAAGTAAATGCAAAAGAGAACAGGAACTACAGAAATATAGAAAACGATGTCAAGTATGTATAAAAATGTGATCAAATTCAAAGATTTTATACAACACAAAAGATCACAGAAGGTGAAATCAAGACAAAACAACCACATAATGAATAATTAACAAAGTTATAATAATAAGACAAAGCCAAAAAACAAATACAAAACAAAAAGAAGCTCAAACCAATTCCCAACAGTGGGGAGTGTTATCGAAATACTTCATTTTAGACGTTGTGAAGTTTTAATTAAATATGATCTTTAAAAAATAAATCTATATAATAATAGATATATAATATATAAAAGAGAAGTGAGAAATGAGAAAAAGGAAAGACAAATATATTTGATAAAAATAATCTAATTTTTTTGTTTTGGGGGGGGGGAATTTAGGCCTTTAATATATAGGATAACTGTAGCTATGAAAGAGGAAAGAGAGAGAGACATGCAGCAAACAACCACACAATCTTTTTTTTTTTTACATAAACAGAGACAAAGTAGCAACAATGGAAGCTCAAACAAATCCCCAAAACACATTTAAAACCAGAGCGAACGCCCCCCCACATACCTCCAGTTTGGGGAAGCTCATTCCAACCAGGAAGTTGGCCGTCCAGTTGCAGCAGCCGGCCACCGCCATGGCGGCCGGGCGGGGCCCCTGGGAGAACAGCTCGGCCACTATGAACCATGGGATTGGACCGGGGCCCATCTCAAACATCGCCACAAAGAGCATGACGGCGACTATGGCCATGTAGCTCATAACGGGAATGTCCTTCTGCTCAATCAGATGGAGAGAATGCATCAGACAATGACGTTTTGATGAAATGATTTTTCTTATCTTATCTAATGTTTATTGACAGCATCTGTTGGTGAATACACACCTCTTACTGACATGAATAGCTATTCATAACCTTTAATAATGACAGGAAATCTGTTCTACAGATAAAAAAAACTCTAGTGGACTGTCTAGTGGACTGAAAAGCAATTGATTTTATAATTCTAGTACCAAAAAGTTAAATGGTCATGTGCAATTTACATACTGTAATAAGAGATTGATACTTAGATACTATGCTGTATCGATATTTGGTTTGAATGCCTCTTCAAATAACTTTCCCCGTCCACATTTTTCAGCCTCATCCATGGGTGTGTCTTTATTTAGTAAAATTAGATGTAATCACATGTCAAGTTTTTGTATTTCTTTTTATGTATGACAAATTTTTTACACTTTTATAAATTATTTTGGTTTATTGACTAACATAACCTTTTAGCTGAGGTTCTACTGAATTTAGGGATGTGAAGCATTTGAAGACACTACAAGAAATGCCATCACTATAAATAAAAATACCAATGTAGGCACTGGTGGACAAAGAGTTGAATTAACGGTGTGACGGTGCTGACACCCACCAGCAGGAGGGAGATGGTCATGAGCACGGCGCTGATCGCCATTCCACCCAATCCCAGGAGGTGCAGAGTCCTCCGTCCCGCCTTCTCCACCAGGAAGAGCTGGAAGACAGACACAGGAGGCAGTGATACACACACACACACACACACACACACACACACACACACCCACCACACACACACCACACACACACACACACACACACCACACACACACACACACACACACACACACACACACACACACACACACACACACACACACACACACACACACACACACACACACACACACACACACACACACACACACACACACACACACACACACACACACACACACACACACACACACACACACACACACACACACACACCACACACACACACACACACACACACACACACACACACACACACACACACACACACACACACACACACACACACACACACACACACACACACAACACAACACCCCATGATGTCACTCACAGAAACGACAGTGAAGACGGTGTTGACGATGCCGGTTCCGATGGTGGCGTAGATGGGCTGTTTCACACCGGCTGATTCAAAGATGCCTGCAGTAGTAGAACAACCATGGGGGGGGGGGGGGCACAGAGAGCTTAATTATGTTAATGTCTGTCGCAGTTTTATAGCCTATAACCGAATCACCGTGCCGTGTAACACAAAAGTCACGTCGGGGTAGACGAATGGCGATTTGAAGTGAGAAGAGATGTGAAATTGGCATCCTTGTTTATCGCCGTTGTCATTTTCAGCCATAACTGTGAAGTTAAAGATATGTAGTTTAAAAATGCCCCTCAAGATTTTATGATGGTACAACGGTCTGTTGTACAGAAATAACAGTTCACTGAATGCCGTGATTGACCAATCAGAATCAGGTATATAACAAGACTGTGTGATAATGTGTATTAGTAATCTGAATCTGCAAAGTAACTACTAACTAAGTTTATCAAAGAAATATAGTGAGGGAGTAAAAAGCATAAAGTACCAGAAAATGGAATAACTCAGGTAAAGTAACTCAAATTGTACTTCAGAAAATGTACTTAGTTACTTTCCACCACTGCATTAACTATAATACGTACTGTATGCAGTGTATGCGTTGATTATATAATGGTATTCTTCTTTAAATAGACCACAGTATGAGTAGGTGTTGCCAGGGTGACAACTAATAGGGATCCAAATAAAAGTGTGTGTTTGAAAGTGTGTGTCTGTATGTTGCCCTATGTGTGTGTGTGTGTGTGTGTGTGTACAGGCTGCATGTTGCGGACTCACAGCGTTGATCCCTGACAGCTGCTGGGAGAGCTGCAGCATGACGGCGATGAGGAGGGGCTGACGGTACGCCGCAACGCGGAAAAGCTCGGGGATGGTCACCTTCTTCTCCATGGCCATCTTAGCGCTCTCCTCCTTCATCTCCTGCATGTCCTTACTCACATCCTCACTGCCACGCAGACGCACCAGCACTGTCAACAGAACACATGCACAATGTGTCTTTGTCTTGGACAGAGGTGGCGTGCCTTTACTGCACGAGAGAAAAAGGCTCTGTTGTGCAACCAGGTCAGTGATAATGAGTCAATGCACACACACTGGTGTAAATAAACAAGCAGTGGTAGTAAACAGTGGGAGACCAAAACCATTTATGAAGATTGCATTATAACTATTAATATTGGAAATGGTTTGAAAACATATTAACACAAGGTCATTTTCATCTCCATCACTGCTAAGTAAATTCCATTCACTGATGAAGGGCATGAATTTTAGTTAAAAGCTCTGGAAAAAGCGGGTAGAAGCTTAACCTCCTCTTAAGACTATGTTGTGGTACTTGTATGGCCATTTTAGCTTTAACAATATAGCAAGACAGTAGGTCTTTCCACCCCTTTCGAATGTCTGCACTCCATTTGTTTTTACGGCAGGCCCAAATGGAATCTGCAGATCCAAATATTACATTTTAAATATTTAGCTGTAGCCTTAAAGCCATTATATGCGGAAAACTTTGTGGCCAAGTGGGTGAAAACACTGACCATGGAATTGCAATTTTCCTGTTTTGAGTTCAGGTGGGAAAATATATCAGTCTATCTCCGGATTTCTTTCTCTCAGCTCTCCACTGTATATGATCCAATAAAAGGTATTAAAAAAAAAAAAGACAATGTGGTAGACAGACCCTCTGCAAACACCATGACTCTGACCTGGGACACTGACATGAATTGGCTGAAAGCACACAGACTATACCAGTTTTCAGCAGGATTGTCTCATTTTCCTACAAAAACATATGCCATTAGAGTTAAAGACGTTATAATTATAAAAAAA
>NC_045746.1:24366295-24371154 GCF_008692095.1 Etheostoma spectabile | reverse complement strand
AAAAAAAAAGTCCTGCACACACTATCATTTAAAACGTCTGCAGTGACACAAGCAGCTCAGAGTGACCTGCTGGTTACTTTCTTTATGTTCAGCTGTAAAACATAAGAGGCAGAACTGATTCTTTATCTGGGCCAGAAAGAGCTTTTTATTGTGAACACCACACACGCCACACAGTCCCAGAAACTATGATGCAACTCTTAACTGTGGAGAGGTGTAAAGAAGAAGTAGGTCAGGGCCTCGGACTCGACCCCGACGGCGTGGTGATCAGCTGCCAGAACCTTCTGCCTGTTCAAGGACTCTTCTCTCCAGGCTAAAGCGTCACACCCTGACTCACCTCATCTCACTACAGGGTACCTGTAACTACTGATATCTCCCAGTCTCTCTATTTTCGTTCTTTCTCTTTGATCTTTCTCTCTTTTTTTCTCACTTTCATCAGCTCTTTTCCCCTCTCCTACACTTTATTCTTCTCAATTTCTCTCCCTTCCTTCCTTCTTTCTCTCCTTCCAACCTTCCTTCCTTCCTTCCTTTCGTCTCCTCTAACTCACATGTAGCTCCTCCATGTTACAGTTTCTATTTAACTGGGAACAGTTGTGGTAGTATTGGTACTCAGTTTAGTTGGTCGTGACTACCACATTAAGTAACAGTAGTATTGTGTCAGTAGAAGCAGCAGGCTTAGCAGCAAAAATGTCAGTGGCATAGCAGTAAAAGTATTGCCAACAGAAACAGAAGTATCTTTTTTTAAAGATTATTTTTGGGTTTTTTATGTCCTTTATAGACAGGACAGCTTGAAGACAGGGAGGGGAGGATAGGGTTACACACTGTTATTTTGAGAAGAAGCAGCAATAAAAGTGTGTACCTTTGCGTGCCTGCTCCTCCTTTTTCAGGTTGATGAGCAGGAAGCGAGGGCTCTCGGGACAGAAGGGAAGCAGGATGCACTGAAGCACAGCAGGGGCCACGGTGAGAGCCAGCAGCAGGGGCCACATCTTGGCTGAGCCCAGCAGAGCCTCCAGACCAAAGATCTAAACACAAGACCACAACACAACAGCTTTAGAGCTTTCAGAGGTACTGCAATGCTAAATAAACCCCCAAATGGACAAATTACTAACAATATTAGTGCTGCGTCTAACAATTATCAACATTGTCCATTGTCTGTCTATTATTGTCTCAATTAACTGATTTGTTCTGTTCCTTAGTGTATAATATGTCAGAAAATGGTTAAAAATGTTAATTACTGTTTCCCAAAACCCAAGATGACGTCCTCAAATGTCTTGTTTTGTTCAATACTCAAAGGAGAAACTATAAAAATATTGACATTTAAGAAGCTTGATTCAGAGAATTTGACTTTTTCCATGAAAAATGACTCAAATCAATTTATCGATTACAAATGTAGTTGGGTGATTCATTTGATTGCATTGAACTGGACCCTATTTTCCCAATTTTAATGTGTTGAAGTGACTGATTTTTTGAAAGCGTGAGATCTGTTTTGTTTAACATGAAACAACAGTATCGCCAAACCCACCAGACTCCATTTGAATAAACAGTAATTTTATCGACACACCTACAACGTTAAATACACTTCATTCAAAGTCAACAGGAACAAAGTCTTCCAAAAAAAATCAAAAGCTGTCTTGGTTTGTCTTCGTACTGTTCCCAACAATCACCACTCTGGTTTGGTTGAAAAGAAAACGTAATTGACCCATTTACAAGTGAAAATAATGCTGGTTCTATACGCCACATGCAATGTTTATTTAAATGGAGTTTGGTGATGGCGGTTTCGGGGTTGTTTCTGGTTAAACAAAAAGGATCTTACTCATTAACAAAAGGTTTGTCTTTGTAAGGAGCCTTTCCATAATGTTGTCAGACACTAAGAATGATAATCTAAGCCTTTCAGGGGTGGCAGTAGCTTAGTCTGTAGAGAGTTGGTCGCCGGTTCAAGTCCCCCATTTGGACCAAAGTAGGGGACTGGTAGCTGGAGAAGTGCCAGTTCACCTCTTGGGCATGGCCAAGGTGCGCTTGAGCAAGTCACCAAATTATTATTATAACTATTATTTGCAAAAACAGCAGATGTACAAATCCTTTGAGAGGTTACATTTCAGCCTGTATAGCACCCGCCAATTGCAGAGGCCTGGACTAAACTTTGAACATTTTCATTTAAAAAAGATGTTGTTTCCATCAATTACTTAAACACAAAAACATGGGGAAATAGGGTCCAGCTTGAAAAATACAGACGTTTCCCTTTAACTTCCCTGAGAAACTCAAATGGCTGACCTTAAGATTTCTGGTATAAATCAACAGCTGTTAGGTTATATAAATTAGAGGTTAGTTAGGAAGCCTCCTGCTGACCTGAGCGATCAGGATGCCCACCACCACACCGAGCTGGTGGAGGGTGCCAAAGGCGCCTCGTAGGGGGGTGGGTGACACCTCGCCCACGTACATGGGAGTCAGTCCGGTAAAGAGGCCGCAGAACAGGCCGATGACCAGGCGCCCGGCGATCACCATCTCATAGGAGGAGCAGATGGTGGAGAAGCCCATGAGGAGGCCGCCAATCACCGCCAGAGAGTTCACCAGGAACATGGAGCGGCGCCTGAGGGAGAGGAAAGAGAGGATTAGACAGATAGCCTTTTAAAAAAAATTATAGATAGTCTTTTATTATTAGACTCATGGTCCATCAAATACAACAGCAACAACAGAAAACATCCAGATACACAAGACAGACACCAATTAAATAAGACAACTATACCAGTAATCCCATGAGGGGGACTGGTATCGCAGAGCACTGAACCTCGGGTCAGTCAGATGTAAAATGACAGAGTTACAAGAAGAATTCAAGCGACCAATTAGTTTCTAAACCAGAGTTATTTTCAGTAAACTAAATCTAAAACCTTCAAGGAAAAATAAAACTAAGCTGAAATATTGGCAGATACAATAAAAATTCTATTTTAGTTTATTTAGCTTTTATATATATATATATATATATATATATATATATATATATATTATTACTAAAGAAATGCATACATTTCCGCCAACTCTAGACATTGAACCACAGAAACTGGAACTGAAAACGGAGCTGACATGAGATGGCGCTGTGCCGTTTGCTTAACATCGCGCACTAAACTACAACATGGCTGTTTAGGAAAAACTCAGGAGCATCGTTTATTTAACCCTTGTGTGGTGTTCGAGTCTGTGGGACCCGTTTTCAATGTTTGCTTAAAGAAAAAATATACTATTTATTAGTTCTTCTAACTCAAACTCATTGGCCTTGGCTCATTTCTGTGACAAACATCAAAAAAATAACTTATTATGGTTATACATATGGTGTTTCTGGATCTTCCACCACATTCTTCAACCATGGATTTTGTTTGTATATGTAGCTATATAAGTCTAAGACATTATACCAAGACCTGACAAAAAAACTAAAACTAAATGTGTCAAAACTAAAAATAAACATTTTAGAAAAACTCAAACTAAATATACACAAATTAAACCCTTCTGAAAAACTGAAACTAAACCAAAACTAGCAAACACGCTCTGAAAACTAACTAAAACTAAAATGTAATCCAACGTCAAAACTCAAATGAACTAAATAAAAACGTTCATACCATACCAGTTTAAGTGTGAAAAGAAATGTTACGTCCAGTATAAACTGCATGTGAAAAAACACATTTATGGCAATGCAAGACAACAGAAAGAAAAACAGGATTGCAGATTGATGCTCAGGGTAAAAAAAAGAGGAAAGAAGGAACTCCGGGGAACATTAGAGCCAAGGAGTGGTCTCAAGACAGACACGCTTCACAAGCTCCATCAGGAGCAATGGTTTGTGACAGCTGAATCACACAGGAAATACACTAAAGGAAAAACAAAACTCCACCCAAAGCAAAGAAATGCTTGATATGGACATTAAAGATGTCTTAAAAAAACCTGATAGTTAAGACGCAACATGTACACCTCTACCTGTGCATTACACAGACACAATGAGGTTGGTTGTAGAGTGCTTTCCATTAGTACTCAGACGTTAAATATTCCGAGGTCAAAGTCAGAAACATGTCCCCTGATCTCAGATTTCCGACATTGCAAATCGGACAACCACCGAGTGGCTCGAGGTTAAAATCCAACATGGCTGCCCCGTGCATCGACAGTAGTGAAAGCTGTAGTAACATACAGTTATAAGCTCTTGTTAGTGAGACACTGTCTAATTTGTGTCTTACTAAATCAGTTGTACACACAGTCCTGTCCATCTTCTATCTGTGGACATGTTGTTATGTTCTTTGTATGCACAAAAAACAGCGTGTTGTGTTGTTATAAACTGGTATTTGCTATGGCTAACCTGCCTAGAGCTAATAAAAACAATGAAAATCCGACTTGTAAATGAAACAGCACCAGTTCCAAGGGTAAATGGATCGCAGTAGTATCAGAACACATTTAATTCCCACCTGCCGAATCGGTTGGCCATGACGCCGACGCTGAAGGAGCCCACCATGCCGCCGACACTGAAGATGGCGACGGCGATGCTCCAGACGATGGTGCACACCCCCGGGCTGATGGGCTTGCCATACCGCTCAACCCAGGTATCGTTGAAGAAAGATCGTAGTTTCTGATGGCAGGGAAGAGACACATAAGTAGACATCACCAACAATACATCCTGCCTGTGTTTAAAGATAGAAATTCACTGCTGTAATTGGAATAGTTTCAGTGATGGTCAGCTAAAGGGATATTTTGGGAAGATTGAGACAAGTACAGAGCTAAAGCCAGAGGTTGATTAGCGTAGCTTAGCATACAGACTGAAAGTAGGTTGGAAACAGCTAGCTCGGTTAAGTCAAGGGATTAAAAATCTCGCATTGCCAGACCTTCCTCCACAG
>NC_045746.1:24358443-24365737 GCF_008692095.1 Etheostoma spectabile | reverse complement strand
AGAGAGAGAGAGAGAGAGAGAGAGAGAGAGAGAGACATGATTAACATGAAATCTGAGCTTATAATGAGATTTCCAATAATTGCAGCGGATATACTGCTGCAATAAAACTGCGATGTTGATGGCAGACAGGTCAATGACGCATACGTGTAATAATTACAATATCAGCTATCAGTGAACAGTGAAATCAAGCTCAGAGTACACATAAAACACACCACACATGCAGCCACACAAGATCCCGCATCATATTGATACTGAAATCAATGCAACATCATGTAATTCATGTAAACATCAGAGTATGTAGAAAAAACCTGAAATGTACTTTATAATGTAGGCCTACTATGTTTGTACGAACTCTCGGAGGCCCTGCAAACTAAGTTAAATCCACTATCTCTGTGATCAGTTGTTTTTTTTATGTGTTTTTCTTTCTCAAACACAATCAGCTAAATGCGGATGAAATTCAAAACTGAAGCCATCCAACTGCTCCTCTGTCCGAGCCAGATGGCTCCCATGATGCCATCAATTCATCTCGGTAATGAAATCAGAGGCAGCATTAAAGGAGCCGTCACTGGCGCCATGACGACCAAATGTTATAAGGTCTGGTCTGACCCTTATCGAGCCTCCACTCAGGAAGGAAATAATAATAATAATAAGTTTGTGACATTTAAAAAAAAAAAAAAACTGCTTATTCATCTCTGATGATGTCTTCTAGTTGAAATGCATTTGTTTTTCGCCCTCAATGAATAAGAAGATGACTTTTGTTTGTTTTTGTCACCAGAAACACTGTGACTATGGCTGTTTTCATTTTTAATCAGTTTATTATTTCTCTATTCATTTGTTACCAGCCACGACAGCAACGCTGGTATTGCTTTCCCCTGTGTCTGTGTGTGTGTGTGTGTTTGTGTGTGTGTATGTTTGTGTGCGTGTGTGTGTGTGTGTTTGTGTGTGTGCGCGCGTGTGTGTGTGTCATCATGGCAAAACATGTTCTTGGACACACCTATTTTAGCGGGAACTACCACAGAGTGAGTTTTAAGTATTTTGTGGGTTATATGTCTGTTTGGTCTGTCTGTCTGTCTGTCTGTGTGTGTGTTTGTGTTTATCTGTCTGTCTGTGTGTGTGTGTTTCTGTATGTCTTGTCTGTCTGTCTTTCTGTGTATATGTTTATGTCTGTCTGTCTGTGTGTGTGTGTGTGTGTTTGTTAATGTCTCATCTGTCTGTCTGTCTGTCTGTGTGTGTGTGTGTGTGTGTGTGTGTGTGTGTGTGTGTGTGTGTGTGTGTGTGTGTGTGTGTGTGTTTGTTAATGTCTCATCTGTCTGTCTGTTGTGTCACCGCGATAGCAGTCATGAAACCTTACAGGTGTGTAGTTGAGAAAAAAATAAAGGCAGAGTTTGAAAGATGGGTGTGGTCTCATCCGGTTCAAGGTCATGAGGAGCTGAAGTCTATCCCAGCATGCAACGGGCGGGATGCAGGGTACACTCAGGAGGCACCATGATTACTCAAAACATTATCTCTAAGTGTTGTTACTGTACAGCCATGAGAGGTAAATAAACCTCAAAGATCATTAAACGCTTCAGGACTGATCCCACATATGAACCTCCTGGCAGGTCATGCCGGGTCCCAGCAGCAGGAACTAGGCCACTGTGTCTTTGTTTCTGCTGAAGTCTCCAACTCAGCAGTCAGTAATAAAGAGACTCGCTGCTGACGGGGCAGAATCTGCGGCTGTCATATGAGAGGGTTCAGACCTGGAGGGGACTCAGGTGATCCACCGCCCTTGGTACAAAAACCTCCGAGCGAGGTCAGGTAATATAAGCATGGACTGCACTTCTCAGGGTTCGTTGTAGTCGGATGGGCGTTGGCCACACAGGACCAATCAGACGAAGGGAGAGAGAGATATGTATGCAAAATGATCTGAAGGGCAAAGTGGAATTATTCAAAAGAGCAATTTGAAAGAAGAAGCTCATATTGATTTATCTTACATTGTTCAGTATATGAATGAAGTGAATGGGCTCAGTTCAGGCCCTGGATCATCCGCTAAAATTACCTTTTGGAATAAGGAAATAAAACTATGTAAGCACGAAGATAGAGACAATATGGAAACACTTTTTTTTCTCAGTGACTCTAGTTGTGAAAATGGCCCATTTAGTATCTCTACAAACGTCTCAGAAAGCTGCTGCTTAAGCCTTGAATTGAACCGACGAGGCATGAGATGAATCACGCTGCCTTTTAAGTAAGTGACAATCCACGAGGAGGCGTCCTGATGTTTAACAGTAACAGATGAGGAGGAGGGAGAAACAGCATTCTTCACCTCTGACAAGTTGGTTTATTCTGCAAAATGAAAGGCTGCAGGCCAGACGCGCGGCTGGCCTTCTCGCCATCGGACTATTAAATGTATTAGTTTGCTTTGTCTGGTGTTCTTGCACTCGCTTGATGTTTGGCAGTCAACAAATGCACGTGCACAGCTGTCCATATTTACGACAGCGACATGTGTAAGTGTGTTAAATAGGGCCGGGCGACATGGGGGAAAATCAGATATCACAATATTTTTGACCAAATACATCGATGTTGATATTGCGGCGATAATGTAGGCGTGACAATTTGACAAATTATTTTCACAATTCGATTTTAGATAAATAATCATCAACAATGTGCATAAAATGACAAAGTGGCAAATAAAATAACATCGCTATACTGTAAAACAAGAAAAAGACCACACTTATGCCATATCCCTTTATTAGCCAAAAAACTAATACGATATCTAGTCTCATATCTTGATAAATTGAAAGGATATTGATATATTGCCCAGCTTTAGTATTACACCCTGAAACTGTAAAGGCACCGAATTGCAAAAAAATACCAATTCTTGCATAAAGTTGCTTTGAAATAGTTGTAGTTTAGCAGAAGTATTCAGACAGAGTTGTAGTTTCTACATAGACAAATTCTTATTATTAACAAGTCTGTTCACAAAAAACCTCAAAAAAACAAACATCCTCCCAGTCCTTTCCCTGGCTGCAGCCAACAATCTCCACCGTCTTCTTCTTTGAACCTTGTTTTCACCTTAGGGTGCCGATTAACAACAAGCTAAGGGATTGCCGATAAAAACTAGCTTTTAAGCTAAGTGGGATGCATTTGCAATTGTTTTCCCCTTAAAGAATCTTGATTAAACTAATGTGCACTGTCCTCTTAAAAAAGAAAGAATAAGAACAACAATTTATTTGCATTCCCTGAGTGAATCATGCTCTAACTCAGTGAAATAAAGGTTAAATAAATCCCTCTCTTTGGCCAAACAGGCTTTCACTGTGGTGCTGCCTCCCTTTCTTTGCATTCGTTCCCTGAGGATATAGGTGATATTTATGAGCAATCAATAATCTGGTGAGCCCACACAGACTAAAAGCCATTACATGGATCAGGGTGTTTGCAGACGGACTGTTTTCTCTGCTCTTGTTGAGTTTCTCAGTATCTAAAATGAAGAGCAAATAGAGACTTTGGTATTTAAAGGTGCTCTAAGCGATGTCACGCGTTTTTAAGGCAACAAGATCTTTTGTCACATACAGCGAACATGTCCACATTATCCGCTAGCCGCCTGTCCCCTGAACACACTGGAAAAAAAGGGAAGGAGTGGGGGATACGGGAGGAGGGAGGGGCGAGCTAGCCTCCGAACATCAACAACAAATGACATCACCCAACATTGGTTGGAGTTTTAAAAGTACACCTTTAAAAGTATTACATTTTCTCATAAATGACTGGATAACATTCAGTTAAGACTATTTATCCACTAATTACAATGCCATTTAAAAAAGACTGAAGATGTCATACTGGTACTGAAGTTATCTAAAAACACAGATTATGTAGATTCCAATTTTTAAGCCCCAGCATGGGTCCAAAGATGCTGTGATTTCTATGATATAACATAATGGCATCTTTCAATACTTGCCCTGTGTGGTAAGGGCCCATGTCTTTGTAACACAGGCCCACTGTTGGAAATGTGTAGTCTCTAAACCCAAAATAAAGACATCATCAGGATTATGTCCTTAGACTTCCCACCAGAGCCACAGAAGACATTATACAACTGCTTTCACAGAGTCGGACTTCTCATGATGAGTAGAATAAGTGGATTACACCTTTAACTACTGGGCTGAATTAATTAAAGTCAATATCAAAGAGTTAGCTTTTTTTGGCATTTGAAAAGTAAAATGATTGTAGTAGATGTGCTAAACGTTGAGCCATTGTTTTTTATCATGTAATGAATTTCTCATATTTGACTTAGACACTTCAACAACACTTCATCGTGTGTCTGAAATCATCAACATCATTTAAAAGTTAAAAGTTAATTAAACGAGACAGAAAGAAAAGAGCCCAGAGCGCGAGACGAGAGCCAAATAGAACTCATTATATAGTCTAAGAATACTGCAAACAGAATCTGTTACACACACACACACACTCACACACACACACACACCAACCCACAACCAGCTCACTCAGTCGCAAACACATACACACAAACACACACACACACAAACAAACTCATTCAATAACGCCACATCGCACGCCGCACGCACACACACAAACAACACACTCATGCGTGCGTGGAGCGTCAGTCACGGCTCCATGAAGCACATGCCATGTAGCCATGCTGCAATGCATGCTCGCATGCGTTCACTACACACTCATCATTCGTTTTGTCCACACTCCTAGCTGACTATTGGTCATGACATCACTACCGAGACACAACGCAAGCTGCTCACGCAGTCATCATCCTACACGCTATCTCATGTCACGCCGCACGCACGCTAGACGCACACACTCGATGTGGTGTTTTATCGCACGCACGCAAGATGCACGGCTACAGCGGACGCACGCATCGCTGCAGCGACGCGCGCCAGCGCAAGAGAAACAGCACAGCACAGCAAACAAACACATACACCACACACAAAGCAGCAGCACAGACGACTGACAGAGCAAAAACAGAAACGCCTCAGCAGTTTGGCTTAGAGATGTAGTTGTAGAATGTCGCCAAGCCACAAATGTTTCATAAGGTGCGTGTCGATATGACGCGTTGCGTGGTGGGGCGTCGAACACAGAGTGCGTGCGTCTGTGCTAGCAGCACATATAACTGGCTGAACAGTTGCTGCGTTACTATGGTAACCAGTTTCATGATGACGTGAATGTGAATGTGCAAAAAAATCCACCTGTTACTCATTTGTGACACAAATGTGCTGCTCTGCACAAAAAAAGGAAAAGGAGCCAAACCTGTTTCAAGTCCAATACTGTACGGGAGATTCAGACTCCACATTGATCTCGAGCGTTCATTTGGCCATCATTTAATCTCTCTCCTAACTCCTCTACCAACCGTATCGTCCCTTTCAAATTCCTGGGTTCCTCGTG
Organism: Etheostoma spectabile; assembly: GCF_008692095.1. Taxonomy (NCBI): domain Eukaryota; kingdom Metazoa; phylum Chordata; class Actinopteri; order Perciformes; family Percidae; genus Etheostoma; species Etheostoma spectabile. The sequence goes on along the minus strand of NC_045746.1, from coordinate 24,360,358 downwards.
TCTTCTCATCGTCACTCCATTGGAGCGGGGGGAGTTTCTTATGGGGTATCTAATGAGGTTAATGGTAGTATGTCACGTCGTGATTGATACGAGATATTGGTTCTGATATAGCTATGACAACACACACGGACAAGACACACACTACACACACACGAGCAGCACGAAGCACACACACACTGAGGCAGCATGCACAGCGACCACAGCCACCACCCCCCCCACCCACAACACCACACAACCCACACACCCCACGCATCAGTAGTTCCCACGAGTTTTTAGTCCTGTCTTGGGTGTGGTTTGGTGGCATTCTGGTTTTTTTGATGTGTGTGTGTTTGTGTTGGTTTTTGTGGGTGGGGATTTGGTGTTGGTTGGTTTTCTTGCCTTTGCACTCCTAATGTTCTTAGTCATCTTCTTTTTAACAAAAAACAAAAAACATATTCACAATAAACTAGATGACATAACTTCAAGTGAAACCAAAACAGAACACGCCACACGCACACGCACGCACGCACGCAGCACGCACGCACGCACGCACGACGCACGCACGCACGCACGCACACGCACGCACGAGCCACGCACGCCACGCACGCACAACCCCACACGTGCTGGTGTGGATTTGGTTTGTGTTGGTTTCTTGCCTGCACTCCTACATGTTCTTAGTCATCTTCTTAAAAACATATTCACAATAAACTAGATAACATAACTTTCAAGTGAAACCAAAACAGGAACACACACACACACACACACACACACACACACACACACACACGCTCTCTACCAGGTGAGCTACCCAGGTGCCCCACTAATTGTGATTAATGGAGCACACCTAACACATGCTGTTTTACAGACTGAACTGGACTTTTAAAGCATCGCTAACATCACACTTAAGTCACATTTCGAGTAAAAAAAGGCTAAAAGGTTTGCTAATCTCATGAAAGATTGTTCTTCTTTGTACGACCAAAGATTTTACACACGGCACTAATTCTTCAGCCCCCCTCCAGAGATGTTTGTCCTGATTTTAAGTCAATCAATCAAACACCCAGTCTCCATGTATGACCTCATCTACTTTTTCTTTATATTTAATCCTAGTTTTCTTCAGCTAATCATAATGAGATCAAGACATCTTTTGCAAGAGAGACGTGAGTACAGAAGGACGAATACATAAAACAAACATAACTATTCAAATAAAGGCACATGTACACACAAAGACCCTGGCCAGACATCACAACAGCTCATGCAGCATCAGAGTCAACCTGAGGCATCACTAAACAGATTTAATACCTCTCATCTATTCTACTTCTCATTTGATTTCCTACAGTTGTTTTTAGCAAACCCCAGAGGAAAGGTGTGGACATGTTGCATTTATCTGGTGGCTAACACACGTGCAAAACAGACAAGTGTGTGTTTTCAGTAGTGAAGAGGCGTCTTGTAGCTGCATTGCATTCTGGTCTATTTTCTGCTACAGCATTTTTAGAAACGACAGCCTTAGTCTTTCCGTATAATGCGTTTATGATGAAGTTGAGTGTTTGCAGGGAGGCTTTTGCATTGCTATCAAACTCGAATTGCCGCTGTTCAAACATATCTGAAAAGTTGTTTTGTTAATCTATGTTTGGAGAAGAAATGCTAGTTTGGAGCCAATATTTTCTTCCGACTTCCAACATGACTTTACTGACCTTGATCCCCATTTTAAAACGAACGTAATCTCAAATCTAAGTCTTCATCACAAAGGACCTGTTTTCAAAAAATAGACAATAAAAACTGAAATTAATCTCTTCCATCTCTTGTTTTGAGGACATTTGTTTCCTTCTCAAAAATACAAAACAAAAGCCCCACAAACCTCTGTTTCTCAGTTAGTCGACCGATACTACTGAACACACACACAATATCAAAAAAGCAAGCATGCATACTTAACCCCCCC
>NC_045746.1:24352941-24358433 GCF_008692095.1 Etheostoma spectabile | reverse complement strand
CCCCTTTACAAAACATAAAGGCTACAGCCCATGCATTATGTGTCCCCCATGGACACTATGCACACATCTGCAGTGTCCCTGGATGACTCATGACTTAGTCATGATGGCACATACCGGCTCCTACCACACAGCTCTGCTTAGACACTCCCTTTATATAGAAACCTTCCCTACACATGCACCACTACTCCACTGGTCTCTGAGTTGTAAAGACAGCATTTTCAACCTTATTCTACTCTGCATTTTCAATTCAATTCAATTCAACATCATTTTCACGTCATCTTGGACAATCACGATAGGGCAAACACTGACTTATGTAACTAGAAAGACACCAACGATTCTGAGAACTTACAGTACTTTAATTACTACAAAGGTTTAACAAATGAAATTGGATATGTGAAAAGCAGACATTTCCAAAATGCAGTGTCAATAACTTTTGAAAATGAGAGATTTAGCTTATGCAATTTTGAGTAATGGCTGACAAGCACTTCTTTTTTTCTGAATAATCTCGACACTGGATTCTTAATTTAGTCTCACGATGCTGTGATGTCCCTGGAGCAGAACTCAGATGAACAAAAATAGTTATTGTGAAAGGTGCAGGGATAAAAAAAAAAAAAAGGGCTAAAACAGAAGCTAAGAAGAAAGAAAAATCACTTGCCTGGCCTTCCATCTTCTGATGTCTAGCTGGATGGAGTTTCTTTTTCTCCAAGTGAAGGATGCAGAGAGGAGGAGATCTTCAGGTGGGGGTTAAAAAGCTGTGCAGAACTCGCCCGCCGGCGCTGTGAGCTGCAGGGAAACAAACACACCCCTTTTAGGCGCTGTCCGTGGTACCAGGCTGCTCAGGCAGGCGGGACACGACCGCGTCCCCCGTCCCGTCCCTTCACTAACCACCACGCAATAATTCACTAAATCACACATGGAGATACAGGCTACAGTACATGACATAAAATGGAGATGAGTATTTGTCCGGTGACCTCTTTCTGTCTCTGTAATGTCGGTCAAGCTACAGCTAGCAGTAGGTGGTTCACAAAAAAACCCGAATCCGTGCAAAAGCCGCCCAAACCGGACGGTAAAACGTCACCCACCTGTCGTGTGTACCGGGCCGGACCACGATGACCCCCGGGGAGCTGTTGCGGTCGTTTATTTGCTTTTCTAGAGCCGGTTCCTCCCTCCCTTAAGCTCGCAATTCGTCTCGTATAGGAGCTCCGAGGAGAACCGCACGTAGGCGCACGCAGATGTTTTTATTATTTCTTTTCGTCTACTCCATCAACCTATGAAACACTGGCATGCTGGGATGCCGTGACGTAGCCACGCCCCTCCGCTTCTACGTGCAGCTGTGCGTGACTCTTGTGCATCGTCACCGCATCCCGCGAGGCGAGGCGAGGCGTCAGTGACCTATTATGGTTGCAGCCTCTTTTTTTTTTTCTTCTTTTTATTCGGTCACTTCAGCTTAGTTGACGCAAAGCGTTTGCGCATGCGCTGTAGGTTGGGGTCCTGAGGGGATAGTTATTACGACCCTCCTCTGCTCCATCCCTCGTGCTCTAGTGTCCCACTGGCCTTCCCATGATGCCTCTCGCGGGCGACCTTGACAGTAGCTGCTGGGTGACTGATGCTGCGGATGCTGATGCAACGCGGTCCGTTACTGAGGCAACGTGTCAGATGATGCTCCAGTTGTAGAAATTATTATTTTTGTAAAACCTTTTTTTTCTATATTTGCAGACACTGATAGTTTGAGGCAACTGTCCATATGAATGTGACATAAACCCAGCTACAGTGGCTAGAATAAGTTTACACACCCAGGCTAAAGTTGATTAAAAAGAAGAATAAAATCCCCATTTTTGGATGTTGATCTTAATTCCTTAATTCAAAAGGTTTAGGAAAATCCAACCTTTGAAGAACAAAGACCAAGGGAACTTTATCAGGATGCATAGTATCCTGATCCATGAAATCTCTGGCTTTTAAAAATAAATATATGCCTGCTTCTATGGGAATTTAACATAGGGGGGTGTATACTTATGCCCCCTGTATTTTAACTTAGGGGGGTGTATACTTATGCCCCCTGTATTTTAACATAGGGGGGTGTATACTTATGCCCCCTGTATTTTAACATAGGGGGGTGTATAATTATGCCCCCTGTATTTTAACATAGGGGGGTGTATAATTATGCCCCCTGTATTTTAACATAGGGGGGTGTATACATATGCCCCCTGTATTTTAACATTCTTCTTCTTTTTACACTTCCGGTTAGATGCTAAACTGCATTTAATTGTCTCAGTACCTGCACAATAAAGTTAAATCTAATCTACGTTGTTACAAAGACGGTGTTAAGGTTTCAACCGTCTTAACCTCAGCTAGATGCTACAATGCAGTCGTTGATTATGTGTCAACTAAGTGCGAACTGTGGTTTTGGTTGGGGGGGGGGGGGCAAGCCTGATCCAGAATATCCCAATGAGGGAGAAAGAATATATATTTCCAGCAAATTTTCTGAATTTTTATGTGCAAAAAAGACTAACATGTTAACTAAATATGAATCACTTATTATTGTTGTCACATACTGTACATACACACGTAGAGAAATTCATTCTCTGCATCTGAGCCATACCTCCAGGGAGCAGTGGGCAGCCAATTACAGCGCAGCTTTTAATACTACATCTTTTTCCAACGGTGATGATGATGATGGGAAACCAGAGCACCCGGAGGACACCCATGGGGAGAACATACAAACTCCACCCAGGAAGACCCACAGCCGTCCTGCTGTGAGGCCACAGTGCTAACCATTGGCCCCCCATGCTCGCTTGCACCAAATGAGTCTGAAACGGGACTTTTCCTTCATCCAGTACCAGTCAAGGGTTTGGTAAAACGTTCAAGCGGATGAAAAAGCGCGTCCAATCCTTTGCCTGGCACCGTACATTCGTACTTTATGTAAGTTCTGTTTCACCACATTATAATTTTTTTGAAAAAAATCATCCATATTAAATCTGTTGTCAAACTACAGGGCAAATATGTCTTGTGTGTATGGCACATTTTGACCTCTGATGCAACTTTGGGATTGTTTTAAAGCTACATAAATGAAATTTACTCGATATAGATTTTTTATTTCTCCTTTATGCCCATGTTTGCCATCTTCCATCTCACATTTTTGGTGTCTAAAAAGCAAAATCTGTTCCTCAAGATTTTTCACTTTTTTTTGTTACTCTTTGACAAATTTACATTTACACATTAAGATTAAATAAACAATCCCCAAAATATAAAAAAGTAAGTGTTGTCGTTTCTCCTAACCTGTGTGCCTCGCTGATACCTCTCCTACTTTACCATTTCAGAGATGACATGACTCTATTCAACCCTTTCCCATTCATCTTCATTAGGGTGTTGTATGTTGTGGCAGACTGCCAGTGTGATAAAATACATGAATATTTAATATCTTTAAAGACCTATTAAGTGTTACACTGCTGTCATGTTTCAAAAGAAAAGCTTCTGAAGATCCCTCTCTGGTGTGTAATAGATTTAATGCACATATTCTAGGCTTCTATTCTTTAATTTGGTTATTTTCGGTCATGTTTACGGCTGTCGTAAAGGGTCTCCACACCAGTTTGAATAGGGAATCCATATCAAATACAAAGCACCACAACTACAGCAAGGTTCACAGTAACATTGTATAATTTATTTAGTTGCTTCTGTACAGAGAGAGCAGATGTTTCACATTAGGATACCGAGATTCAGAGAGAGGAATGTGGCCGTTCAGATCTTTCCGGGAAAAGTTCCCGCCTCCAACTGCTCGTCCCATTTCTGAACCTGCAGCAGGGAAAGTAAGAGAAATAAAGAGACACTCAAAAAAAAGGACAAAGATATCATGCTTAAGGTAGAAATTGGGCATTTTTAACATTATCTTAATGCCCCAAACATTTCTACTTTGTAATATGCAGCTGATAAAATAAAAGAAAAGAGACATTTGTGTAGTTATGGGTGATGATTACAGCAGTTGTTAAAGCTATAGTGCAAAGTTTTGGTTTTTCCCATGAGTAATCACAGCAGCACTGTTGTTAAATCAACATGATAAAAGGACAGCTCATAAAGGACAGCTCCCACCCCGGCTCTGATCTGTTTGACCTGTTGCCCTCAGGACGGCGCTACAGGTGCATCAGAGCCGGACCAACAGACTCAAGAACAGTTTCTTCCCGAAGGCCATAACGACCCGATCACCCCTGAACTCACATTGCACTGACCTCCACTCCCCACCCCCCCGCCCCCGACTGTCTTCTTCATTCCGTCCGACGTGCAATATTATGTTATATAATACCTCATAGACACTGAATCTGTGCAATTTCATTTCATACAGTGCAATATTTAATACATTACCTTCCATTACTGTGCAATAGTATTTACTTATTTAGTACTTAATCATTTCATTCCATCACTGTGCATATTATTTATTGAGTGTTAACACTACCTAGCTATTCAAGCTGATTTATATATGTATACTTGACAGTCACTACACTTTATATCTTTGACTTTTATATTTTGATATTTTATACTGTTATATTCTTATATTTTTTTTGTGTCAACACTGCAAAGGGATTGCTTTAATCTCGTTGCACAAGTCCCGTGTGTTCTTGTGTATAATGACAATAAAGGCATTCTATTCTATTCTATTCTGATACAAGCCTCCCGTGATCGCGCACCACCCCCACCCCTCCTCCACGCAGCTACTCGTAGCCAAGGAGGACAGACTAAAACAGACTCTTCAGAAGAAGTCAGATCTTCACTCGAGTTTCTGTGCGAAAGTCGCCAAACGCCACAATCTTCTGAGTTTCTGAGGAAACCATTTTTGTAAAAACAGCCACACTGAGAAATACCGAGAGAGCTGATAGTCTTACTTAGCTTGGTGTCAACTTATTTGTCAGTGGCTTGAATGTAATGACGTTTGTTACTATAAAAAAAACGTGCGCACTAAATCTTTAAAATGATGAAAACAGTCTAAGTCGGTATTTGGTGTGACGTACCCAGCTCATGGGGCAGAGGCTCTTGTAGACCCTCTGGTACCAATCACAGGGGGCCGTGTCCTGGTCTTTGGCAGACAGAGCTTTGTTACATCTGTGGAAATCTGCAGGGAACACAGAGCAGAAGAAGAAACGTCAGAGCGGGAAGTCAACAGCCAGCAGTGATACGGGACAGTGCTGCTAACCAGAGGCTTAAAGTCCGAAGAAGCAACGCTTTCTATAACTTAAATACTATGACTATTTAATTCCATATGAAATATTCAGTCAGTTGCAATGGCTACTTTTACTTTGAAACTCAGCAGGGGAGCATAACAGTGCAGATCCACTTTTGCAACACGGCTGAAGCGTGTTGTCGCGACGTAACACATCCATGGTTCAATCATCATTACACATAGTCTACAATATCATCTCACCTTATCATGGTCAGCGCATTTCTGTCAGGGATTTTTATTCTTATATATGTGTGATATTTGTGTGTATATGTGTGAAATATGTGTG
>NC_045746.1:24349793-24352931 GCF_008692095.1 Etheostoma spectabile | reverse complement strand
TTGTGTTATGGTTGTCTTGCTACTGGATGCCTAATATTTCCTTTGGGATGAATAAAGTCACTCTCTCTCTCTCTCTCTCTCTCTCTCTCCATCCATCCATCCATCCATCCATCTTGACTGACAGCTGATCGGACGAGTGAGTCGGGTGGGTTTGGCTACTCCCAAATTTCAAAACAACAGTAATGGCGGCCCAATCAGAATGTGATCTCATATTTTGCGAAAAGAACTAAATAGAAACGCGTTTCTGCAAACATTTTAAGCGAGAAACAGGCCCTACAGTTGCTGAATCTGTCTGCATTTCAGATCGACAACATTCGACAAACGTTAACGTTAAGAATGAAGCTTCCAACTAGTCAGTACAGCCCTAGAAATGAAGCTGAAACACGGCCACTACCAGATCTGCTAAACAGGGGCAAGGAGAAGAATCCTCGACCTGATAAAACAGAGAGAAACTAACTGTACACACTTGGAGGAAGGCTGAGACACAAACTGAGTAGTAAGCCCTCTTCAGTCGGCTGCTGTGGACATTATACTGACCTTCGACAAAGCAGGACATGTTTAAATGTACTCAGTCTTGTTCTTTGGGTTTTCATTTGAAATAGCGCAGAGTTGCAGCAGGACCGGTTCACGTAGGCCTCAACGCAGCTGGGATTCAGTTCTGAACTCCGGACATTTTTACTTAAACAACTGTGAAATCTTTTGGTGTTCCACAGGATTTGCACCGGTTGTAAAGTCTCTTTGACACATTACTTTGACAGAAAATAGGATTATTTTGCAGGGAAAGATACACACAAATATATCAAATGACAAGATATAAAAATTCATCAAATTAATTTTGGGACGTAGATTAAATACCGGGGTCCCTGTGAAGTTTCAGCACCTTATTATCTCTTAGGAAGCCCAGTGGATGAAATTGGAAATTCTCAGTGTTAGTACACGTAGGGCTGGGCGATATGGAGAAAATCAAATATCACCATATTTTTGACCAAATACCTCGATATCGATACCGCAACGATATTGTAGAGTTGACTATCGGTGCTTTCACAAAATATTCACACAATGAGAGTTTTGATGAAAGCCATTTTTTCCATCTTGAATTCTACTCTCTGGTATTAAATGAAAACATACCCATGACAAGTTTTATATTTAAAATAAAGATATATTAAGTAATCAGTATTGTGGATATAATAACTAAGTGGGTAAAAACAAATAATAGAACAGTTACAACAGTCTGGTAAGTTCAGAAAATAATACTAATATTAATAGATAATGCTTAAATTACTGAAAGGGGGTGAATAACTAGACCAACAGTCTTTTAAATATGTAGAAATGTAAATTATTTCCGTAGCAGAGCTGCCTTGGTTTCTGTCCGTATCTCTGTTATGATCGTTGTCGTTACTAACGCATTACGTTTAGATATTTATGAATAATTTCCAGTATTGTATTCTTTTTTTGTTTTTGCATACATATATTTTTTCCCAAAGATATTCAGTTTACTGTCACAGCAGAGTAAAGAAACTAGAAAATATTCACATGTAAGGAGCTGGAATCAGAGGATTCAAATAGATTAATTTAATAGTTGACAACTAATCGATTAATCTTTGCACTTCTGACACAGGAAAACATGCAGCTACTGTCCATTCTACATGAGACGATCAAGAAACCTGAAGAAATACGACCTGAGGGATTGCATCAACCTTCAACAGAGCTAAGACGGTGAAGTAAACTGGCTGTCGTGGTTACCCAGGTAGTTCTGGAAACAGTTGCGGGTCTGGTTGGTGTTGGGGAAGCGGGCGTCGAACGGAGCCGTCCTGTAGTTCTTGATCTTCTCGTCGATCTGGTCCGACATCTTCAAGCTGCTGGATTTCTGCAGAGGACCAAATCCACAAATCCATATTTAGTTATTTATTTATGGAGCACATTTAAAAACAACAACAGTCAGAACAACATACAAAGAACACAATGAACGCAAGACAACAGAAGGACACGAGTTTAAACAGCAAAATGATCGTAATATCAAAATGAAACTGTTATAATGTGTGAAAAGCCTGAGAATAAGAACCTGTTTTTAGACAGGATTTAAAAACAGGCCGTGCAGGAGCCAGCCTGATGTGTAGACGCAATTAATTCCAGAGTTTAGGGTCTACTGCTGCAAAGGCGCGGTCTGCCCTGCTCTAGGGTTTTATATATTTAATATTCACAAAATGAAATATTGCCATATTGAGCATGCATATTGCAATGTCGATATTTCTTCTGATATCCTCAAACATATATAAAAACACAAAAGTTACGGGAAAACAATCAAAATAAATTCATAGAATATCAAAACAGGTTTTCAACAGGTGTATAACACAAGGGTTCATTTAAACTGACAGTAGGACCTGAATAAATAAATAAAGATTTTTTGGGGATATTACTATGGATTCATTGTACAGTGTCTTGTGGGTTTTGAGTTGAGTTGGTTGAAATCTTGCCCAATGAAATGCGGGCTCTAAACTGATCACAACACATCTCTCCACAAAATAAACTGAACATCACATACTTTTCGGTAGATTTTCAATATCGATATTGCACAACGTGATATTGCAAAAACGATATTTGGTCGATATATCGTGCATCCCTACCCTGTTCTCGGGACCACAAGGAGCAAGTGGTCAGCTGACCTGAGTGACCTAGGGGGAGGGGGGGGGACATGTGGTGTCAATAGGTCAGAGAGATAGGTTAGAGCTAGACCAGTGTGCTTTGTACGTAAACAATACTATCTTGAAATCACTTCTAAAACGTACGGGAAACCAGTGAAGGAATGACAATATGAGGGGGAAGAGATCTCACCTACGTCCTCTTGTCAAAAGACGAGCTGCTGACCAACAGCAGGGTTCAAAATTTAAAAATGTATGTTTAAATTCAACCAGCCACTCAATAGATTGCCACTGTCTCTGAGGCTGGTGAGTGAAGCAAACCTACCAGCCACTTGCCTATTTTACCAGCATTTGGCTGGTGGATGGTGCTAATTATGACCCCTGACTAACAGGGTGTGAGCCACTGAGATCATAATGACACAGTCGAAAGACAGTGGACCACATTTATTAGACATAACAAAAAGACAGTGAGTCTGCAGAACAAGAGAGGGCATGTTTC
>NC_045746.1:24342809-24349783 GCF_008692095.1 Etheostoma spectabile | reverse complement strand
CCCCGAAACACACTCAAGAGCTGAGGATAGTACTGAGCACCAACTAGTAACCTTTATCCTTTGCTAATTTTAAGCACGTCTTGGTTAAAACTGGTGCCGAATTTACCAGATGACTCTACTGACTAGTGAGCTACCTTTAATTATGCTCTAGGGGGTATATATTTAGCTCAAACTTAGGATATGTTAAAAACACTCGAAAAACCAATGGAGTTCCACTGCAATGTGAAGCATGTTTGGCTAACGTTAGCCTGGAGTCTGTAGTTATTCAGTGACAGCAAATATTTAAGCTAACAATAATAACCGTGAATAACTGTGAATAATAACCTCAATGCTGGCTCAGAAACAACTAGTATTAAAATAACAACAAGCGTTAGCAATAATTTTACGCCGGTTCAGTGACGTTAACCTTTAGCTAGAGATAAATATAGGCAAATTAACGTTAAGCCTGGTCAGGTGTCACTGAATTTACTGGACGCCTTTTTACATTTAACCAGTTTGCCAGAGATAAACACATACTAAGATAAGATAAATACTTTCAAAACAATAACTACCAACGTACTGACGAAGCAGAAAGTATGTTATTCTTAAGAAAAGACTGTTCACCTTTCTCAGAGAAATTCCGCTATGATCGCTCAGTGTCCTTTGCGTCTGAAGGGCTGCTCACTCGCAGGGCATGCCGGGAAATATGAATGACGCGTGTTTGATAAGAAAACAGCAGCGCCCCCTGGTGGACACTTTGAGGAGGTACAATTGGAAACAGCAGCCAAGGATTTGTTTTTATTATTATTTATTTATTTATTTATTTATTTTTATTATTTTTAAACTTTACAAACATGTTAAATGTTTATTGAACAATTTGGCATCAGGAAAAAAAAAAAAAAAGTATGTAGGCCTAAATAAAAATTTAAATAAATAGTACATTTTCATTTCTAACAGCAGCCAAGGATGATCATAGACGGTTATAGAAATGGTACCGACAAGATATTCTAATGATGAGGATCATAATCTTGATGGTGAATGTGGCCCAATGCAAATTAGTCTGACAAAAAATCTTAAAAGATCTCTTAGTAATAGAGTTGTGTATTTTATTATTGTTGTAAATATCAGAACAGCTCAAACGTTTAAATAAACGGCACATGTAGGCTTAAAGTTATGTCAGTTCCTCTCCTCTTCTTCCTCTCTTCTCCTCTCCTAGTGTTTCCTATCCTCTCCTCTTCTATCTTATCCTTCCTCTTCTCTCCTGGTGTTTCCTCTCCTCTCCTGGCGTTTCCTTTCCTCTCCTCGTGTTTCCTTTCCTCCCCTCTCCTTCCTTTCCTCTCCTTGTGTTTCCTTTCCTCTCAGAGAGTTTCCTCCCCTCTCCTTCCTTTCCTTTCCTAGTGTTTCCTCTCCTCTCCGAGTGTTTCCTCTCCTCTCCTTCCTCTCCTGTCCTAGTGTTCCCTCTCCTCTCCTGGAGGGTCTTCCTCAGCTCAGTCCTGCCGAGAGGGCTGCTCTGGATGGTGAGCTGACTCTGGAGTAGCTGACAGCTGCCGTCAACCAGATGGCCTCAGGAAAGGCACCGGGGATTGACGGTCTCTCCACAGATTTTTATCAATAGTTCTGGAGTACAATTGGACCTGACCTTCATGACGTTTTATGGAGGGATTAGGACGGGTTTCTTCCTGTTTCCTGTCAGCGAGCAGTATTGTCACTGCTGCCCAAGAAAGGCGATCTGACTTTGCTTAAGAAACTGGCCCTGTTTCCCTCCTCTGTACGGATTATAAATTACTTTCCAGAGCGTTGTCTAATAGACTGAAGGTTGTCCTGGAACTTATCATACACTCTGAACATCTTATTGTGTTCGGATGGTCGATCATGGACAATATTTTCTGCGTTCGGGACACTTATGATGTGTAATTGTATGTTGGATGTGGCATCATCTCTTTAGACCAGGAAAAGCTTTTGATAAGGTGGATCACTCCTATTTGTTTTCTGCACTGAGAGCTTTTGGTTTTGGTGATGGGTTTCTGTCTTGAGTTGGTTTATTGTATAATGGTGCACAGTGTTTGTTGAAGACGGGGGCAGGGCTGAGTCGGCCCATTCCTGTGCAGAGAGGGATACGACAGGGTTGCCCTATATCGAGACAGCTGTATACGTTTGCAATCGAGCCTTTCTTGTGCAGGATGAGGGCGCGACTCGGCAACCTTTTCCTGCCGGGGTCTTCAGGTATGGTGCGTCCTCTTACTGTTTTGGCGTATGCCGATGATGTCAATGTTTTTGTTCGCAGTCAGGAGGATGTTCAGTGTTTGCAGGATGCTCTGTCACTTTATGAGAGGGCCACATCTGCACGGTTGAACTGGGCTAAGAGTGAGGCATTACTGGTGGGTCGGTGGAGTGATACAGCGGTGCCCAGTCTGCCAGGGGGACTTGAGTGGGGGAAAGAAGGGTTGAAGGTTTGGGGTGTTTTTGGGTACGGAGGGGTTTGTGCAGAAGAACTGGGAGGGAGTGAGGGAGAAGTGTGCGCTCGGTTGTCTAAATGGCGGTGGTTGCCACCTCGGCTGTCCTTATGGGTCAGAGTTTTGGTTGCCAATACCTTGGTTGCCTCGACCTTTGGATAAGCTTGTTGCCTTGTACCACCGAGAAGCCTGATGGAGGACATTCAGAGAGCCATGGTGGATTTCTTCTGGTCGGGGAAGCACTGGGTTCGGGCAGCGGTTCTGTACCTACCGGTTGCTGAAGGTGGCCGGGGCGGTGGATATTCTATCAAAACATGCCTCCTTTTGTATCCCGACTGCCCAGAAACTTTTGTATCCATGGACCAGCTGGCTTGATCGGCCGATTGCTGCTGAGAGAGCTGGGCGGATGGTTATGACCGGCCGCTCTTTCTTTGAGGACGAGGATATGGACCTTTCTGGGCTCACGTCGTTCTACAGTTTGTCTGCAAGCGTGGCGGGTGATGACGTGTTTGAGGGCTGCAGGAGAGACTCCGGGGATGTGGCTCTTTGAAGAACCGTGTTTTTTAATGATTTCATAAGTACTGGTTGTTGCAATCTGAAAGTCTGAGGTCCGTCTCAGGGAGGCTGGGTGCCAACTGGGTCACCTGATGACGGTGAACTGCATCTCTGGTGAAGCTCTGAGACGGAGTAGCAACATCACCTCCATCAGACTCATCGATAGGGTGGTGCATGAGGTTGGGTGCTGCCTGGAGCAGCCTCAGCGGATGCTGGTACAGACCGGTCTCTCTGTGAGCAGTGGAGTGAGGGGTGTGAATACAGTTTCCCTCTCTGTCCATTACACATCTGTGGGGGAGTGGCGGGAGGAGGCGGGCTCTGCTGTCTTTCTCGACCCCTCGCCTGGCCAAGTTCCCGGATGCTGGGAAGAAAGCACTGTATCATACCTGCGGAAAGGTGCTGAACCTGCGGTCTTTGGCTGGGCTAAGGGAGTCAGGTGGACTGAGTTTTTGGTCCTGATGGTTCCCCGAGGACAGTTGGCCAGCCCGTACAAGCTGCCCGTTGAAAGGGGCAGCGGACTCCAATGGAGGATTGTGCATGGGGCCATAGCTACAAACCACTACAGGGGCACATCAATCCCGAGCTGGGGGAGGGGTGTAGTTTTGTTTTGACGTAGAGACTCTGGCGCATCTGTTGTTGGTTGTCCGCGCTGACTGATGGTGGAGGTCACTAAAAGGTGGGTTCAGGGTCTAGGGGAGTTGTTTATTTTGGTCCACGTTATGAAGAATGAGAACGCTGTTCACGTCCTGTGAATTTTTGTTTGCTACGGCGAAACTGGCCATCTGGCTGTCCGTAGGAATATGGGGCGGGGGGGGGGGGGGGGGGGGGGGGGGGGCAGCGTGGAGCCGGCACGATGCTATGAAGGGGTTGGTAGGGCCCGGCGGGGTGAGCACTATTACTACCAGCTGATGGACAATTTGGGGGGTTTTGGTAATGTGTGGGCTGAAAGGGTGTGTTGTGCTCGTGGGGAGGGAGGGAGGGGGGGGGTTGGTGCTCAGGTTTTGAATGGAAATGTAACAGTTTTTTTTTTGTATTGGTGTATTTGTTTAGTTGTTTTTTTGTTTGTGTTTTTGGGTTATTTGTGATTTGAAAATGGTTCAATAAGGGACTTTAAAACCAAAAACCTAGTGTTTCCTCCTCTCTCCCTTTTTTCAGTTTCTCTCTCTTTTCATTTCCTTCTTCCTCTCCTTCTAGTGTTTCCTTCCTCTTCCAGTTTTCTCCTTCCAGTGTTCCCTCTTCCTAGTGTTTCTCGCCTAGTTTTCCTACTCCTCCCTTTTCGTCTAGTGTTTCCTTTCCTCTCCTAGTGTTCCTCTCCTATCACCTTAGGTTTCATTCCTCCTCTCCTAGTGTTTCATCTCCTTAGATGTTCCTCCCTCTCTTCCTTCTCCTGTCCTAGTGTTCATCTCTTCCTCTCTAGTGTTTCCTCTCCTCGTGTTTCTTTCTTCCTCTCCTCTTCTTCCTTACTATTTATCTATCTACTCTCCTTCCTTACTAGGCTTCCTTCCCTCTCTCTCCTAGGTTCCTTTCTCTCGCTCTCCTAACTCCTAGTGTTTCTTTCTCTCTCTCTTCCTCTCCTAGTGTTTACTCTCCTCTCTTCCTCCTCCTTATGTTCTCTTTCCTCTATCTATCCTATTGTTTCCTCTCTTCCTTCCTTCCTAGTGTTTCCTTCCCTCTATCATAGGTTCCTTCCTCTCCTCTCCTCCCTCTCCTCGTGTTTCCTTCCTCTCTCGCCCTACTCTCCTGGTGTTTCCTCTCCTTCCACTGGTAGAGTAGCTAGTCTCCTCTCACAGATCCTCTTCAGCAGGTTGGAGACACTGTAGGTAACCTACCCCGAACCTAACCACCTAACCCAACACTAACCTAACCCTCTCTCCTCTCACTGTAGCGTAGTCGTCTCCTCCACAGATTATCGCAGGTGGAGCACATGTAGGGAAACCAGCTTTCCTGTAGTTGTCTCGGGTGTGAGAAGCCCACACAGCTCCCTGCTGTATGTCCTGCGGGCTCAAGCTCCCAGAACCGCAGGGGAGACGCACGCAGACAGTGAAAAACTAAAAAAATAAACGTGGGCTTTACTGTAATCGGTTACATGGCACACACCCCTTCTCAATACAAAATGTATCATGAAATTAAAACCGCTGCCCACCAGACAAATGCAATCACAGCATTAGCAAGTGAGAGGAGACTGTCGCTTTAAAAATAATTAAAATGGAAGATAAAAGACATTAACTTTAGCCTTTAAATTGCCTTTATTTAATTACATTTTAATATAGTGTCAAATTGTAACAGACGTTATCTCAGGACACTTTACAGATAAAGTAGGTCTATTATTTACTACCAAATAATATATATAAATAATATCAAAACAATGTACGAACACAGTCATAAAATAGTGGTACTGGGTGTTTCTATTAAAAAAAAGACATTTTCTTGCTGTTGCTTCTTATTTTGAAAATCTGCTTTCAGTCCTATTAAAAAAAATAGACATTTTATATGTAAATCATGAGGAAAGTCTGCCGTACGCATGTACAGACTCAGTCGATTTTCTTCTATCATAAACATCTTCACGCGTGATCTAAAGCTGCAGGAATGGAAATCAGTTTATGGTGGTTCGTCGCCTCAGGAGCCGTTCGTCCCGGTACAAACCCCCTCCCCCCCTTGTCTCCCCCCCCCCCCCCCCCCCCCCCCCCCCCCATCACTCACCCCAGGCCCTTCTCCACCGGGGAGCCGTTACTCCAACGCCAGCCCCCGCCATCCCCACTCGTCATCAGGCCCAGCCAGTAGGAGTCCCCCTGGCTCAGACTCTGGGCTCCCACAGAAACACCTGAGAAGAACAGGGTGGAAGGGTGTAGAAGTGATGATGAGAGAGGGAATGAGACAACTCCGGATCATTTACCCTTTGTGTCCTCGAGTATATTTTTTCAAAGTTTCTATATTAGAAATATGGGTTCTGGGCGCCTAGATAGACCATTTGTAGAGCGGGGCGCCCACATATATGACGCACGGGCCCAGGTTCAACCTACGGCCCTTTGCAGCATGTCATTTCTCCTATCTCCCCTTTTATTTCTTTAACTAGTCTGTCAATAGAGGCCAAAAAATGCCCAAAAATAGACACGTGTTGTTGTTTTTTTTTAACCAAATTGCCCAAAAATAACATGGCTGGTTCCATCTAACGCTCTTTGCAAGAAAAATGAATCTTACTTTCATTAAATGTGGCTGCTGCCATTGAGCAAATTTAAAGTTTTTTGAAATTGTCCGGTCTCGGGTCCAAGACCGGACCGAGTACTACAGCCTGGTCAGAGGAGACATTTTTGGTGTTAAATACTTAGTCTTCTACTTCATTTCCTGCACTGATGAATTTATTTTCTAAGATTTATAGTGGAAATGTCTTTATTTATGTAAAGGAAACACCAACATCCATGCGGCAATGATACAAAACTGTATCTCGCTGTATTGCTTCAATATTCTTCTATAGATCAACTTTTGTGTAGTTGTGTTTAGCGTTTGCGGCCGTGTTGACCATCCCAGTGGCAGTGTGTTTAGCGAGTGAGAAGTATTCTGATTCAGAGTTTTGTTAGCAGTGTGATTGATTCGACAATGGGTTTATGCCGCTGAGCATTTGGCATGAGAATGGTGTTTAGTGTTTTAGCTATTAGAAAAACTGTAAAACCCTTCTTTTTCCCCCCCCAAAGTTTTCTGAAATGTAACATTTTATATATGCAATCTCTTGTTAAACATGTGCTGATTAGCATAGTTTCCAGAACAGAAATCTGCGCGTTGGATATGACAAGATTCAAATTCTCTTCTTTTGTTGTTAACATATTGAGTGAAAGGACATTAGATCTACTTTCTCCACTCAAAAATCAGAAAACCCTGTCAGTAGCCATAAAAAAATCACTGGTGCCGTGTTTGTAAGAATCTTACATTTGCAAGACATTAGTGGAAAGGGAATATTAACTACATGGACATGAATCTTCCTTAGTTGCTTAT
>NC_045746.1:24337344-24342784 GCF_008692095.1 Etheostoma spectabile | reverse complement strand
CCAGATGGCCTCAGGAAAGGCACCGGGGATTGACGGTCTCTCCACAGATTTTTATCAATAGTTCTGGAGTACAATTGGACCTGACCTTCATGACGTTTTTATGGAGGGGATTAGGACGGGGTTTCTTCCTGTTTCCTGTCAGCGAGGTCAGCGAGCAGTATTGTCACTGCTGCCCAAGAAAGGCGATCTGACTTTGCTTAAGAAACTGGCCCTGTTTCCCTCCTCTGTACGGATTATAAATTACTTTCCAGAGCGTTGTCTAATAGACTGAAGGTTGTCCTGGAACTTATCATACACTCTGAACATCTTATTGTGTTCGGATGGTCGATCATGGACAATATTTTCTGCGTTCGGGACACTTATGATGTGTAATTGTATGTTGGATGTGGCATCATCTCTTTAGACCAGGAAAAGCTTTTGATAAGGTGGATCACTCCTATTTGTTTTCTGCACTGAGAGCTTTTGGTTTTGGTGATGGGTTTCTGTCTTGAGTTGGTTTATTGTATAATGGTGCACAGTGTTTGTTGAAGACGGGGGCAGGGCTGAGTCGGCCCATTCCTGTGCAGAGAGGGATACGACAGGGTTGCCCTATATCGAGACAGCTGTATACGTTTGCAATCGAGCCTTTCTTGTGCAGGATGAGGGCGGACTCGGCAACCTTTCCTGCCGGGGTTCTCAGGTAGGTGGTCCTCTTACTGTTTTGGCGTATGCCGATGATGTCAATGTTTTTGTTCGCAGTCAGGAGGATGTTCAGAGTTTGCAGGATGCTCTGTCACTTTATGAGAAGGCCACATCTGCACGGGTGAACTGGGCTAAGAGTGAGGCACTGCTGGTGGGTCGGTGGAGAGATACAGCGGTGCCCAGTCTGCCAGGGGGACTTGAGTGGGGGAAAGAAGGGTTAAAAGTTTTGGGTGTGTTTTTGGGTACGGAGGGGTTTGTGCAGAAGAACTGGGAGGGAGTGAGGGAGAAGGTGTGCGCTCGGTTGTCTAAATGGCGGTGGTTGCTACCTCGGCTGTCCTATAGGGGCAGAGTTTTGGTTGCCAATAACTTGGTTGCCTCGACCCTTTGGCATAAGCTTGTTGCCCTTGTACCACCAAGAAGCCTGATGGAGGACATTCAGAGAGCCATGGTGGATTTCTTCTGGTCCGGGAAGCACTGGGTTCGGGCAGCGGTTCTGTACCTACCGGTTGCTGAAGGTGGCCGGGGCGTGGATATTCTATCAAAACATGCCTCCTTTTGTATCCCGACTGCCCAGAAACTTTTGTATCCTGGACCAGCTGGCTTGATCGGCCGATTGCTGCTGAGGAGAGCTGGGGGATGGTTATGACCGGCCGCTCTTTCTTTGAGGACGAGGATATGGACCTTTCTGGGCTCACGTCGTTCTACAGTTTGTCTGCAAGCGTGGCGGGTGATGACGTGTTTGAGGGCTGCAGGAGAGACTCCGGGGATGTGGCTCTTTGAAGAACCGTGTTTTTTAATGATTTCATAAGTACTGGTTGTTGCAATCTGAAAGTCTGAGGTCCGTCTCAGGGAGGCTGGGTGCCAACTGGGTCACCTGATGACGGTGAACTGCATCTCTGGTGAAGCTCTGAGACGGAGTAGCAACATCACCTCCATCAGACTCATCGATAGGGTGGTGCATGAGGTTGGGTGCTGCCTGGAGCAGCCTCAGCGGATGCTGGTACAGACCGGTCTCTCTGTGAGCAGTGGAGTGAGGGGTGTGAATACAGTTTCCCTCTCTGTCCATTACACATCTGTGGGGGAGTGGCGGGAGGAGGCGGGCTCTGCTGTCTTCTCGACCCCTCGCCTGGCCAAGTTCCCGGATGCTGGGAAGAAAGCACTGTATCATACCTGCGGAAAGGTGCTGAACCTGCGGTCTTTGGCTGGGCTAAGGGAGTCAGGTGGACTGAGTTTTTGGTCCTGATGGTTCCCCGAGGACAGTTGGCCAGCCCGTACAAGCTGCCCGTTGAAAGGGGCAGCGGACTCCAATGGAGGATTGTGCATGGGGCCATAGCTACAAACCACTACAGGGGCACATCAATCCCGAGCTGGGGGAGGGGTGTAGTTTTGTTTTGACGTAGAGACTCTGGCGATCTGTTGTTGGTTGTCCCGCTGACTGATGGTGGAGGTCACTAAAAGGTGGGTTCAGGGTCTAGGGGAGTTGTTTATTTTGGTCCACGTTATGAAGAATGAGAACGCTGTTCACGTCCTGTGAATTTTTGTTTGCTACGGCGAAACTGGCCATCTGGCTGTCCGTAGGAATATGGGGCGGGGGGGGGGGGGGGGGGGGGGGGGGGCAGCGTGGAGCCGGCACGATGCTGATGAAGGGGTTGGTAGGGCCCGGCGGGGGTGAGCACTATTACTACCAGCTGATGGACAATTTGGGGGGTTTTGGTAATGTGTGGGCTGAAAGGGTGTGTTGTGCTCGTGGGGAGGGAGGGAGGGGGGGGGTTGGTGCTCAGGTTTTGAATGGAAATGTAACAGTTTTTTTTTTGTATTGGTGTATTTGTTTAGTTGTTTTTTTGTTTGTGTTTTTGGGTTATTTGTGATTTGAAAATGGTTCAATAAGGGACTTTAAAACCAAAAACCTAGTGTTTCCTCCTCTCTCATTTTCTCGTTTCTCTCTCTTTTCTTTCCTTCGTTCCTCTCCTTTCTAGTGTTTCCTTCCTCCTATCCATGTTTTCTCCTTCCAGTGTTCCTTCTTCCTAGGTTTCTCGCCTAGTGTTTCCTCTCCTCCTTTTTCTGTCTAGTGTTTCCTTGTCCTCTCCTAGTGTTCCTCTCCTTCACCTTAGGTTTCATTCCTACCTCTCCTAGTGTTTCTTCCTTAGTGTTCCTCCCTCTCTTCCTTCTCCTGTCCTAGTGTTCATCTCTTCCTCTCTAGTGTTTCCTCTCCTCGTGTCTTCTCTTCTTCCTCTCCTCTATCTTCCTTATTATTTATCTATCTACTCTCCTTCCTTACTAGGCTTCCTTCCTCTCTCTCCTAGGGTTCCTTCTCTCTCCTCTCCTACTCCTAGTGTTTCTTTTCTCTCTCTCTTCCTCTCCTAGTGTTTCTCTCCTCTCTTCCTCCTCCTTATTTTCTTTCCTCTATCTTCCTTTTTTCCTCTCTTCTTCCTTCCTAGTGTTTCTCTTCCCTCTTCATAGGTTCCTTCCTCTCCTCTCCTCCCTCTCCTCGTGTTTCCTTCCTCTCTCCCCTCTCTCCTGGTGTTTCCTCTCCTTCCACTGGTAGAGTAGCTACGTCTCCTCTCACAGATCCTCTTCAGCAGGTTGGAGACACTGTAGGTAACCTAACCCTAACCTAACCAACCTAACCCCGAACACTAACCTAACCCTCTCTCCTCTCATGTAGCGTAGTCGTCCCTCCACAGATTATCGCAGGTGGAGCACTGTAGGAAACAGCTTTCCTGTAGTTGTCTCGGGTGTGAGACAGCCCACACAGCTCCCTGCTGTATGTCCTGCGGGCTCAAGCTCCCAGAACCGCAGGGGAGACGCACGCAGACAGTGAAAAACTAAAAAAATAAACGTGGGCTTTACTGTAATCGGTTACATGGCAACACCCCTTCTCATACAAAATGTATCTGAAATTAAAACCGCTGCCCACCAGACAAAGCAATCACAGCATTAGCAAGTGAGAGGAGACTGTCGCTTTAAAATATAATTAAAATGGAAGATAAAAGACATAACTTTAGCCTTTAAATTGCCTTTATTTAATTACATTTTAATATAGTGTCAAATTGTAACAGACTTATCTCAGGACACTTTACAGATAAAGTAGGTCTATTATTACTACCAAATAATATATATAAATAATATCAAAACAATGTACTGAACACAGTCATAAAATAGTGGTACTGGGTGTTTCTTTAAAAAAGACATTTTCTTGCTGTTGCTTCTTATTTTGAAAATCTGCTTTCAGTGCCTATTAAAAAAATAGACATTTTATATGTAAATCATGAGGAAAGTCTGCCGTACGATGTACAGACTCAGTCGATTTTCTTCTATCATAAACATCTTCACGCGTGATCTAAAGCTGCAGGAATGGAAATCACGTTTTGGTGGTTCGTCGCCTCAGGACACGTTCGTCCCGGTACAAACCCCCTCCCCCCCTTGTACTCCCCCCCCCCCCCACCCCCCCCCCCCCCCCCATCACTCACCCCAGGCCCTTCTCCACCGGGGAGCCGTTACTCCACACGCCAGCCCCCGCCATCCCCACTCGTCTCAGGCCCAGCCAGTAGGAGTCCCCCTGGCTCAGACTCTGGGCTCCCACAGAAACACCTGAGAAGAAAGGGTGGAAGGGTAGTAGAAGTGATGATGAGAGAGGGAA
The DNA here is from genome assembly GCF_008692095.1 of Etheostoma spectabile. Taxonomy (NCBI): domain Eukaryota; kingdom Metazoa; phylum Chordata; class Actinopteri; order Perciformes; family Percidae; genus Etheostoma; species Etheostoma spectabile. Next base: position 24,338,463 of record NC_045746.1, on the reverse strand, counting down.
TGAGACAACTCCGGATCTATTTACCCTTTGTGTCCTCGAGTATATTATTTTCAAAGTTTCTATATTAGAAATATGGGTTCTGGGCGCCTAGATAGACGCATTTCGTAGAGCGGGCGCCCACATATATGACGCACGGGCCCAGGTTCAACCTACGGCCCTTTGCAGCATGTCATTCTCTATCTCACCTTTTATTTCTTTAACTAGTCTGTCAATAGAGGCCAAAAAATGCCCAAAAATAGACACGTGTTGTTGTTTTTTTTTAACCAAATTGCCCAAAAATAACATGGCTGGTTCATCTAACGCTCTTTGCAAGAAAAATGAATCTTACTTTCATTAAAATGTGGCTGCTGCCATTGAGCCAAATTTAAAGTTTTTTGAAATTGTCCGGTCTCGGGTCCAAGACCGGACTCGAGTACTACATGCCTGGTCAGAGGAGACATTTTGGTGTTAAATACTTAGTCTTCTACTTCATTCCTGCACTGATGAATTTATTTTCTAAGATTTATAGTGGAAATGTCTTTATTTATGTAAAGGAAACACCAACTCCACTGCGGCAATGATACAAAACTGTATCTCGCTGTATTGCTTCAATATTCTTCTATAGATCAACTTTTGTGTAGTTGTGTTTAGCGTTTGCGGCCGTGTTGACATCCCAGTGGCAGTGTGTTTTAGCGAGTGAGAAGTATTCTGATTCAGAGTTTTGTTAGCAGTGTGATTGATTCGACAAATGGGTTTATGCCGCTGAGCATTGGCAGAGAATGGTGTTTAGTGTTTTAGCTATTAGAAAAACTGTTAAAACCCTTCTTTTTCCCCCCCCAAAGTTTTTGAAATGTAACATTTTATATATGCAATCTCTTGTTAAACATGTGCTGATTCGCATAGTTTCCAGAACAGAAATCTGGCGTGGATATGACAAGATTCAAATTCTCTTCTTTTGTTGTTAACATATTAGAGTGAAAGGACATTAGGATCTACTTTCCCACTCAATAAATCAGAAAACCCTGTCAGTAGCCATAAAAAATCACACTGGTTGCCGTGTTTGTAAGATCTTACATTTGCAAGACATTACGTGGAAGGGAATATTAACTACATGGACATGAATCTTCCTTAGTTGCTTAT
>NC_045746.1:24336555-24337319 GCF_008692095.1 Etheostoma spectabile | reverse complement strand
GGCGCCCTGTTTCCCTCCTCTGTACGGATTATAAATTACTTTCCAGAGCGTTGTCTAATAGACTGAAGGTTGTCCTGGAACTTATCATACACTCTGACCAATCTTATTGTGTTCCGGATCGGTCGATCATGGACAAAATTTTCTGCGTTCGGGACATTCTTGATGTGTGTAAATTGTATGATTTGGATGTGGCATCATCTCTTTAGACCAGGAAAAAGCTTTTGATAAGGTGGATCACTCCTATTTGTTTTCTGCACTTAGAGCTTTTGGTTTTGGTGATGGGTTTCTGTCTTGGGTTGGTTTATTGTATAATGGTGCACAGTGTTTGTTGAAGACGGGGGCGGGGCTGAGTCGGCCCATTCCTGTGCAGAGAGGGATACGACAGGGTTGCCCTATATCAGGACAGCTGTACACGTTGGCCATCGAGCCTCTCTTGTGCAGGATGAGGGCTCGACTCAGCGGCCTTTTCCTGCCGGGGTCTTCAGGTATGGTGCGTCCTCTTACTGTTTCGGCTTATGCCGATGATGTCAATGTTTTTGTTCGCAGTCAGGAGGATGTTCAGAGTTTGCAGGATGCTCTGTCACTTTATGAGAAGGCCACATCTGCACGGGTGAACTGGGCTAAGAGTGAGGCCCTGCTGGTGGGTCGGTGGAGAGATACAGCGGTGCCCAGTCTGCCAGGGGGACTTGAGTGGGGGAAAGAAGGGTTAAAAGTTTTGGGTGTGTTTTTGGGTACGGAGGGGTTTGTGCAGAAGAACTGGGAGG
>NC_045746.1:24336374-24336545 GCF_008692095.1 Etheostoma spectabile | reverse complement strand
TGAGGGAGAAGGTGTGCGCTCGGTTGTCTAAATGGCGGTGGTTGCTACCTCGGCTGTCCTATAGGGGCAGAGTTTTGGTTGCCAATAACTTGGTTGCCTCGACCCTTTGGCATAAGCTTGTTGCCCTTGTACCACCAAGAAGCCTGATGGAGGACATTCAGAGAGCCATGG
>NC_045746.1:24327940-24336364 GCF_008692095.1 Etheostoma spectabile | reverse complement strand
CTGGTCCGGGAAGCACTGGGTTCGGGCAGCGGTTCTGTACCTACCGGTTGCTGAAGGGGGCCAGGGGCTGGTGGATATTCTATCAAAACTTGCCTCCTTTCGTATCCAGACTGCCCAGAAACTTTTGTATTCCTGTGGACCCAGCTGGCTCGATACGGCCCGGTTGCTGCTGAGGAGAGCTGGGCGGATGGGTTATGACCGGCAGCTCTTTCTTTTGAGGACTGAGGATATGGACCTTTCTGGGCTCACGTCGTTCTACAGTTCTGTCCTGCAAGCGTGGCGGGTGATGACGTGTTCGAGGGCTGCAGGAGAGACTCCGGGGATGTGGCTCTTTGAAGAACCGTTGTTTTTTAATGATTTCATAAGTACTCGGGTGTTGCAATCTGCCAGTCTGAGGGCCAGTCTCAGGGAGGCTGGGTGCACTAAACTAGGTCACCTGATGAAGGTGACTGCCATCTCTGGTGAAGCTCTGAGACGGAGTAGCAACATCACCTCCATCAGACTCATCGATAGGGTGGTGCATGAGGTTTGTGCTGCCCTGGAGCAGCCTCAGCGATGCTGTTACACCCCGGTCCCTGTGAGCAGTGGAGTGGGGTTGTGATACAGTTTCCCCCTCTGTCCATTACACCATCTTGGGGGAGTGGCGAGGAGGCGGCCTTCTGCTGTCTTTTCTCGCCCCCCTCGCCTGGCCAAGTTCCAGGATGCTGGGAAGAAAGCACTGTATCATACCTGCGTAAAGGTGCTGAACCTGCGGTCTTTGGCTGGGCTAAGGGAGTCGAGGTGGACTGAGTTTTTTGGTCCTGATGGTTCCCCTGATCTGTCTGGCATTCAGATCGACAACATTCACAACGTTAACGTTAAATGAATCTTCCAACTATCATACAGCCCTAGAATGAAGCTGAAACACGGCCACTACCAATCTGCTAAACAGGGCAGAGAAGAATCCTCGACCTGAAAACAAGAGAAACTAACTGTAACACACTTGGAGGAGGCTGAGACACACTGAGTAGTAAGCCCTCTTCAGTCTGCTGCTGTGGCCATTACTGACCTTCGACAAAGCAGGACATGTTTAAATGTACTCAGTCTTGTTCTTTGGTTGTTCATTTGAAATAGCGCAGAGTTGCAGCAGGACCGTTCACGTAGGCCTCAACGCAGCTGGGATTCAGTTCTGAACTCCGGACATTTTTACTTAAACAACTGGAAATCTTTTGGTGTTCCACAGGATTTGCACCGTTGTGTCTCTCTTGACACATTACTTTACAGAAATAGATTATTTTCAGGGAAAGATACACACAATATATCAAATGACAAGATATAAAAATTCATCAAATTAATTTTGGGACTTAATAATACCGGGTCCCTGTGAAGTTTCAGCACCTTATTTCTCTTAGGAAGCCCAGTGGATGAATTGGAAATTCCAGTGTTATACACGTAGGGCTGGGCGATATGGAGAAATCAAATATCACCATATTTTGACCAAATACCTCGATATCGATACCGCACGATATTGTAGAGTTGACATCGGTGTTTTCCACAAAATTCACACAATGAGAGTTTTTATGAAAGCCATTTTTCCATCTTGAATTCTACTCTCTGGTATTAAATGAAAACATACCCATGACAAGTTTTATATTTAAATAAGATATATTAAGTATCAGTATTGTGGATATAAACTAAGTGGGTAAAAACAAATAATAGAACAGTTACACAGCTGTAAGTTCAGAAAATAATCTAATAAATAGATAATGCTTAAATTACTGAAAGGGGTGAATAACTAGACCAACATCTTTTAAATATGTAGAAATGTAAATTATTTCCGTAGCAGAGCTGCCTTGGTTTTGTCCGTATCTCTGTTATGATCGTTGTCGTTACTAACGCATTACGTTTAGATATTTATGAATAATTTCCAGTATTGTATTCTTTTTTGTTTTGCATACATATTTTTTTCCCAAGATATCAGTTTACTGTCACAGCAGAGTAAAGAAACTAGAAAATATTCACATGTAAGGAGCTGGAATCAGAGGATTCAAATAGATTAATTTAATAGTTGACACTAATCGATTATCTTTGCACTTCTGACACAGGAAAACATGCAGCTACTGTCCATTCTACATGAACGATCAAGAAACCTGAAGAAATACGACCTGAGGATGCATCACCTTCAACAGAGCAAGACGGTGAAGTAAACTGGCTGTCGTGGTTCCCAGGTAGTTCTGGAAACAGTTGTGCGGGTCTGGTTGGTGTTGGGGAAGCGGGCGTCGAACGGAGCCGTCCTGTAGTTCTTGATCTTCTCGTCGATCTGGTCCGACATCTTCAAGCTGCTGGATTTCTGCAGAACCAAATCCACAATCCATATTTAGTTATTTATTTATGGAGCACATTTAAAAACAACACAGTCAGAACAACATACAAAACACAATGAACGCAAGACAACAGAAGGACACAGTTTAAACAGCAAAATGATCGTAATATCAAAATGAACTGTTATAATGTGTGAAAAGCCTGAGAATAAGAACCTGTTTTTAGACAGGATTTAAAAACAGGCCGTGCAGAGCCAGCCTGATGTGTAACGCAATTAATTCCAGAGTTTAGGGTCTACTGCTGCAAGGCGCGGTCCTGCTCTAGGGTTTTATATATTTATATTCACAAAAGAAATATTGCCATATTGAGCATGCATATTGCAATGTCGATATTTCTCTGATATCCTCAAACATATAAAACCCAAAATTACGGGAAACAATCAAAATAAATTCATAGAATATCAAACAGGTTTTCAACAGGTGTATAACACAAGGGTTCATTTAAACTGACAGTAGGACCTGAATAAATAAAAGATTTTTTGGGGATAACTATGGATTCATTGTACAGTGTCTTGTGTGTTTGAGTTGAGTTGGTTGAAATCTTGCCCAATGAAATGCGGGTCTAAACTGATCACACCATCTCTCCACAAAATAAACTGAACATCACATACTTTTCGGTAGATTTTCAATATCGATATTGCACAACGTGATATTGCAAAAACGATATTTGGTCGATATATCGTGCATCCTACCTGTTCTCGGGACCACAAGGAGCAAGTGGTCAGCTGACCTAGTGACCTAGGGGGAGGGGGGGGGACATGTGTGTCAATAGGTCAGAGAGATAGGTTAGAGCTAGACCAGTGTGCTTTGTACGTAACAATACTATCTTGAAATCACTTCTAAAACGTACGGGAAACTGAAGGAATGACAATATGAGGGGGAAGAGATCTCACCTACGTCCTCTTTGTCAAAAGACGAGCTGCTGACCAACAGCAGTTCAAAATTTAAAATGTTGTTTAAATTCAACCAGCCACTCAATAGATTGCCACTGTCTCTGAGGCTGGTGAGTGAAGCAAACCTACCAGCCACTTGCCTATTTTACCAGTCATTTGGCTGGTGGATGGTGCTAATTATGACCCCTGACTAACAGGGTGTGAGCACACTGAGATCATAATGACACAGTCGAAAGACAGGGACCACATTTATTAGACATAAAAAAGACAGTGAGTCTGCAGAAAAGAGAGGGCATGTTTCACCCCCCCCCCCCCGAAACACACTCAAGAGCTGGGATAGTACTGAGCACCAACTAGTAACCTTTATCCTTTGCTAATTTTAAGCACTCTTGGTTAACTGGTGCCGAATTTACCAGATGACTCTACTGACTAGTGAGCTACCTTAATTAGCTCTAGGGGTATATTTAGCTCAAACTAGGATATGTTAAAAACACTCGAAAAACCAATGGAGTTCCACTGCAATGTGAAGCATGTTTGGCTAACGTTAGCCTGAGTCTGTAGTTATTCAGTGACAGCAAATATTTAAGCTAACAATAATAACCGTGAATAACTGTGAATATAACCTCAATGCTGGCTCAGAACAACTAGTATTAAATAACAACAAGCGTTAGCAATAATTTTACGCCGGTTCAGTGACGTTAACCTTTAGCTAGAGATAATATAGGCAAATTAACGTTAAGCCTGGTCAGGTGTCACTGAATTTACTGGACGCCTTTTTACATTTAACCAGTTTGCCAGAGATAAACACATACTAAGATAAGATAAATTAAACTTTCAAAACAATAACTACCAACGTACTGACGAAGCAGAAAGTATGTTATTCTTAGAAAAGACTTGTTCACCTTTCTCAGAGAAATTCCGCTATGATCGCTCAGTGTCCTTTGCGTCTGAAGGGCTGCTCACTCGCAGGGCATGCCGGGAAATATGAATGACGCGTGTTTGATAAGAAAACAGCAGCGCCCCCTGGTGCACTTTGAGGAGGTACAATTGGAAACAGCAGCCAAGGATTTGTTTTTATTATTATTTATTTATTTATTTATTTATTTTATTATTTTTAAACTTTACAACATTTTAAATGTTTATTGAACAATTGGCATCAGGAAAAAAAAAAAAAGTATGTAGGCCTAAATAAAAATTTAAATAAATAGTACATTTTCATTTCTAACAGCAGCCAAGGTGATCATAGACGGTTATAGAAATGGTACGACAAGATATCTAATGATGAGGATCATAATCTTGATGGTGATGTGCCCAATGCAAATTAGTCTGACAAAAAATCTTAAAAGATCTCTAGTAAAGAGTTGTGTATTTTATTATTTTTGAAATATCAGAACAGCTCAAACGTTTAAATAACGGCACATGTAGGCTTAAAGTTATGTTCTTCTCTCCTCTTCTTCCTCTCTTCTCCTCTCCTAGTGTTTCCTCCCTCTCCTCTTCTATCTTATCCTTCCTCTTCTCTCCTGGGTTTCCTCTCCTCTCCTGGCGTTCCTTTCCTCTCCTCGGTTTTCCTTTCCTCCCCTCTCCTTCCTTTCCTCTCCTTGTGTTTCCTTTCCTCTCAGAGAGTTTCCTCCCCTCCTTCCTTTCCTTTCCTAGTTTCCTCTCCTCTCCGAGTGTTTCCTCTCCTCTCCTTCCTCTCCTGTCCTAGTTTCCCTCTCCTCTCCTAGGGTCTTCCTCACTCAGTCCTGCCGAGAGGGCTGCTCTGGATGGTGAGCTGACTCTGGAGTAGCTGACAGCTGCCGTCACCAGATGGCCTCAGGAAACACCGGATACGGTCTCTCCACAGATTTTTACAATATTTCTGGAGTACAATTGGACCTGACCTTCATGACGTTTTTATGGAGGGGATAGGACGGGGTTTCTTCCTGTTTCCTGTCAGCGGCAGTATTGTCACTCTGCCCAAGAAGGCGATCTGACTTTGCTTAAGAACTGGCGCCTGTTTCCCTCCTCTGTACGGATTATAAATTACTTTCCAGACGCGTTGTCTATAGACTGAAGTTGTCCTGGAACTTATCATACACTCTGACCAATCTTATGTGTTCCGGTCGGTCGATCTGGACAATATTTTCTGCGTTCGGACATTCTGATGTTGTAAATTGTAGATTTGGATGGTCGCATCATCTCTTTAGACCAGGAAAAGCTTTTGTAAGGTGGATCACTCCTATTTGTTTCTGCACTGAGAGCTTTTGGTTTTGGTGATGGGTTTCTGTCTTGAGTTGGTTTATTGTATAATGTGCACAGTGTTTGTTGAAGACGGGGGCAGGGCTGAGTCGGCCCATTCCTGTGCAGAGAGGGATACGACAGGTTGCCCTATATCGAACAGCTGTATACGTTTGCAATCGAGCCTTTCTTGTGCAGGTGAGGCGCGACTCGGCAACCTTTCCTGCCGGGGTCTTCAGGTATGTGCGTCCTTTACTGTTTTGGCGTATGCCGATGATTCAATGTTTTTGTTCGCAGTCAGGAGGATGTTCAGTGTTTGCAGGATGCTCTGTCACTTTATGAGAGGCCACATCTGCACGGTTGAACTGGGCTAAGAGTGAGGCATTACTGGTGGGTCGGTGGAGTGATCGCGTGCCCAGTCTGCCAGGGGGACTTGAGTGGGGGAAAGAAGGGTTGAAGGTTTTTGGTGTGTTTTTTGGGTACGAGGTTTTGTGCAGAAGAACACTGGGAGGGAGTGAGGGAGAAGGTGTGCGCTCGGTTGTCTAAATGGCGGTGGTTGCCACCTCGGCTGTCCTATAGGTCAGAGTTTTGGTGCCAATACCTTGGTTGCCTCGACCCTTTGGCATAACTTGTTGCCCTTGTACCCCCGAGAGCCTGATGGAGGACTATCAGAGAGCCATGGTGTTTCTTCTGGTCGGGAAGCACTGGGTTCGGGCAGCGGTTCTGTACCTACCGGTTGCTGAAGGTGGCCAGGGGCGGGTGATATTCTATCAAAACATGCCTCCTTTGTATCCGACTGCCCAGAAACTTTTGTATTCCTATGGCCAGCTGCTTGATACGGCCCGATTGCTGCTGAGAGAGCTGGGCGGATGGTTATACCGGCAGCTCTTTCTTTTGAGGACTGAGGTATGGACCTTTCTGGGCTCACGTCGTGTCTACAGTTCTGTCCTGCAAGCTGGCGGGTGATGACGTGTTTGGGCTGCAGGAGAGACTCCGGGGATGTGGCTCTTTGAAGACCTTGTTTTTTTAATGATTTCATAATTACTCGGTTGTTTGCAATCTGAAAGTCTCAGGTCCGTCTCAGGGAGGCTGGGTGCCCTAAACTGGGTCACCTGATGACGGTGACTGCCTCCTGGTGAAGCTCTGAGACGGAGTAGCAACATCACCTCCACCATCTCATCGTAGGGTGGTGCATGAGGTTGGGTGCTGCCCTGGAGCAGCCTCAGCGGATGCTGTTACAGACCCGGTCTCTCTGTGAGCAGTGGAGTGAGGGGTGTGAATACAGTTTCCCCTCTCTGTCCATTACACCATCTGTGGGGGAGTGGCGGGGAGAGGCGGGCCTTCTGCTGTCTTTCTCGACCCCTCGCCTGCCAAGTTCCAGGATGCTGGAAGAAAGCCACGTATCAACCTGCGTAAAGTGGCTGAACCTGCGGTCTTTGGCTGGCTAAGGGAGTCGAGGTGGACTGAGTTTTTTGGTCCTTGGGTTCCCCTGAGGACAGTTGGCCAGCCCTGACAAGCTGCCCGTTGAAAGCGGGCAGCGGACCTCCAATGAGGTGTGCATGGGGCATAGCTACAAACCACTACAGGCGCACATCAATCCCAGCTGGGGGAGGGGTTTAGTTTTGTTTTGACGTAGAGACTCTGGCGCATCTGTTTGTTGGTTTGCCTCGGCTGACTGATGTGCTGAGGTCACTAAAGGGTTCAGGGTCTAGGGAGTTGTTTATTTTTGTCCACGTATGAAGACGGAGAACGCTGTTCACGTCCTGTTGAATTTTTTGTTTGCTACGGCGAAACTGGCCATCTGGCTGTCCCGTAGAATATGGGCGGGTGGGGGGGGGGTGGGGGCACGTGGAGCCGGCACGATGCTGAGTTTGGTCAGGGCCCGGCTGAGGGTTAGCACTCTTACTACCAGCTGATGGACAATTTGGGGGGTTTGGGTAATGTGGTGGGCTGTAAGGTGTGTTTTGCTCGTGGGGGGGGAGGGGGGGGGGGAGGGGGGGGGTTGTGCGCAGGTTTTGAATGGAATATGTACAGTTTTTTTTGTATTGTTTGTATTTGTTTAGTTGTTTTTTTGTTTGTGTTTTTGGGTTATCTGTGATTTGAAAATGTCAATAAGGGACTTTTAAAACCAAAAACCTGTGTTTCCTCTCCTCTCCTTCCTCCCCTCTCCTTCATCAACTAGTGTTTCCTCTCCTTCCTCTCCTAGTGTTTCCTTTCCTCTCCTAGTATTTCCTCTCCTTCCTCACCTAGTGTTTCCTTTCCTCTCCTCTCCCAGTGTTTCCTTTCCTCTCCTCTCCTAGGGTTCCTTCCTCTCCTAGTGTTTCCTCTCCTCTCCGAGTGTTTCCTCTCCTCTCCTTTCTCTCCTGTCCTAGTGTTTCCTTTCCTCTCCTAGTGTTTCCTCTCCTTCCTCACCTAGTGTTTCCTTTCCTCTCCTCTCCTAGTGTTTCCTCTCCTCTCCGAATGTTTCCTCTCCTCTCCTTCCTCTCCTGTCCTAGTGTTTCCTCTCCTTCCTCTCCTAGTGTTTCCTCTCCTCGTGTTTCCTTTCTCTCCTCTCCTCTCCTTCCTCTTCTAGTGTTTCCTCTCCTCTCCTCTCCTTCCTCTCCTAGTGTTTCCTTCCTCTCCTCTCCTAGTGTTTCCTTTCTCTCCTCTCCTTCCTCTCCTAGTGTTTTCTTTCCTCTCCTCTCCTCTCCTCTCCTAGTGGTTTTCCTCTCCTCTCCTTCCTCTCCTAGTGTTTTCCTTTCCTCTCCTCTCCTCTCCAGTGTTTTTCCTCTCCTCTCCTTCCTCTCCTAGTGTTTCCTTCCTCTCCTCTCCTAGTGTTTCCTTCCTCTCCTCTCCTCTCCTAGGTTTTCCTTCCTCTCCTCTCCTCTCCTCTCCCTCTCCTTCCTCTCCTCCTCTCCTCTCCTGTGTTTCCCTCTCCTCTTGTCTCCTCTCCTCTCTGACGTTCGTTCTCTAAT
>NC_045746.1:24306602-24327915 GCF_008692095.1 Etheostoma spectabile | reverse complement strand
GTAGCGTAGCTCGTCTCCTCTCACAGATCCTCTTCAGCAGGTTGGAGCACCTGTAGGTGAACCAGCTCTTCCTGTAGTTGTCTCCGGGTGTGAGACGCCCACACAGCTCCCTGCTGTCTGTCCTGTCGGGCTCACGCTCCCAGAACCTGCAGGGGAGACGCACGCAGACATGAAAAAACTAAAAAACTAAACGTGGGCTTTACTGTAATCGGTTACCATGGCAACCACCCCTTCTCAATATCAAAATGTATCATGAAATTAAAACCGCTGCCCACCCAGACAAATGCAATCACAGCATTATGCAAAGTGAGAGGAGACTGTCGCTTTAAATTCATAATTAAAATAGAAGATAAAAGACATTAGCTTTAGCCTTTTAAATTGCCTTTAATTTAATTACATTTTAAATATAGTGTCAAATTGTAACAGACGTTATCTCAGGACACTTTACAGATAAAGTAGGTCTATTATTTACTACCAAATAATATATATATAAATAATATCAAAACAAATGTACTGAACACAGTCCCATAAAATATGTGCTACTGGGTTGTTTCTTATTAAAAAGACATTTTTCTTGCTGTTGCTTCTTATTTTGAAACTCTGCTTTCAGTTCCTATTAAAAAAAATAGACATTTTTATATGTAAATCATGAGGAAAGTCTGCCGTACGCCTGTACAGACTCAGTCGATTTTCTTCTATCATAAACATCTTCACGCGTGACTCTAAAGCTGCAGGAATGGAAATCAGTTTCTGGTGGTTCGTCGCCTCAGGAGCCTCGTTCGTCCCGGTACAACCCCCCCCCCCCCCCCCCCCCCCCCCCCCCCCCCCATCACTCACCCCAGGCCCTTCTCCACCGGGGAGCCGTTACTCCACCGCCAGCCCCCGCCATCCCCACTCGTCCTCAGGCCCAGCCAGTAGGAGTCCCCCTGGCTCAGACTCTGGGCCTTCTCCCACAGAAACACCTGAGAAGAACAGGGTGGAAGGGGTAGAAGTGATGATGAGAGACGGATAATGAGACAACTCCGGATCTATTTACCCTTCTGTTGTCCTCGAGTCATATTTTTTCAAAGTTTCTATATTAGAAATATGGGTTTCTGGGCGCCTAGATAGCTCATTTGGTAGAGCGGGCGCCCACATATAGACGCACCGGGCCCAGGTTCAACCTACGGCCCTTTGCAGCATGTCATTTCCTCTATCTCCCCCCTTTTATTTCTTTAACTAGTCTGTCAATAGAGGCCAAAAAATGCCCAAAAATAGACACGTGTTGTTGTTTTTTTTTAACCAAATTGCCCAAAAATAACATGGCTGGTTCCATCTAACGCTCTTTGCAAGAAAAATGAATCTTACTTTCATTAAATGTGGCTGCTGCCATTGAGCAAATTTAAACGTTTTTTGAAATTGTCCGGTCTCGGGTCCAAGACCGGACTTGAGTACTACAGCCCTGGTCAGAGGAGACATTTTTGGTGTTAAATACTTAGTCTTCTACTTCATTTCCTGCACTGATGAATTTATTTTCTAAGATTTATAGTGGAAATGTCTTTATTTATGTAAAGGAAAACACCAAATCCATGCGGCAATGATATAAAACTGTATCTCGCTGTATTGCTTTCAAATATTCTTCTATAGATCAACTTTTGTCGTAGTTGTGTTTAGCGTTTGCGGCCCGTGTTGACCATCCCAGTGTGCAGTGTGTTTTAGCGAGTGAGAATGTATTCTGATTCAGAGTTTTGTTAGAAGTGTGATTGATTCGACAAATGGGTTTATGCCGCTGAGCATTTGGCTCCGAGAATGGTGTTTAGTGTTTTAGCTATTCAGAAAAACTGTAAAACCCTTCTTTTTCCCCCCCCAAAGTTTTCTGAAATGTAACATTTTATATATGCAAATCTCTTGTTAAACATGTGCTGATTAGCATATGTTTCCAGAACAGAAATCTGAGCGTTGGATATGACAAGATTCAAAATTCTCTTCTTTTGTTGTTAACATATTGGAGTGAAAGGACACTTAGGATCTATCTTCTCATCACTCAATAAATCAGAAAACACTGTCAGTAGCCATAAAAAAAATCAACTGTTGCCGTGTTTGTAAGAATCTTACATTTTGCAAGACATTACAGTGGAATAAAGTGAATATTAACTACATGGACATGAATCTTCCTTAGTTGATTACTTATATTAAGATATATATTTCTGTATTACAAGTTTTTTGGAAATTTCCAAATATGGCATTATCTAATGGGGGAATTTAGGAGACATATACAGGCGCAAGTAGACAAGTGTAAAATAAACATCTAAATGTGTATTTTGGATGTTTTAATCCCCCCAATAGTTTGAAAGAATACATCACATGGAAGCAATATGGCCAAACATCTCAAAATTGAAAACTGATGGTTTTGCCTGTAGTGTCTCTTCTTAACCCCCGTGTTGTCTTCACTTCCGGGACCCTCTCGTGTCCCTCGGGTCAAATTGACCCTGTGACTTATTTGGGGTTTCAAAAACAATTCTGAAATTAAATTTTACTTCATAATCTATTAACAAATAATGTCTTTATCTCAATTTCAAACAGCTGAGATAACATCTATGTTTAGGGAATGCATCAGTCTCTACTAGCACACAATTAAAAATGGAAGTGGGGTTCATTTTTTGTCATATGGTGATAATTCATGTTAAAAATCCACTATGTGATCATTCTTATCTTGAAAAAAAGGGGTCATATCCAGAATAAATTTCTGAATTGAGTCAGGAATACATGTTTATCACAGAAAATAAGGTAAGGCCGATTTTTAGGTAAAATTTTTTTTTAACTTTTAACTAAAAATTTAAATTTTTCTTCTTGTAAAAATTTGAAATGGGTCAATTTGACCTGAATACCATACGAGGGTTAAAAAGTGTGATCAATGATCCATGAATGAATTTAAATCATTTTGTAAACTGCTCGACTGTAATAGCTCAGATGTGTTTCAGCAACATTTCTGCTCATGTTCAAAATATTCTGCACATTCAAAAACATATCCCATATTACATATTCTATATTTCAAAGCATTTCAACAAATTTGCTTTTAAAAAGTGTTGGTGTCCTCATGTCCTCAGTGTCCCCAGTGTGAATGACACCTATGGACGTAGCAGAAACATATGTGTGTGTGTGTGTGTGTGTGTGTGTGTGTGTGTGTGTGTGTGTGTGTGTGTTTACCTGTTCTTCCTCCGTCCTGACTGTGGCCACAGCGCCCCCCAGGGCCATGCAGCGGTACTGGCTGCTGATCCAGTCGGCCCTGTCCTGACTGAAGAGGAAACACTTGTCTCCCTGCAGCGTCCAGCCGGCTGGACACGGTCTGCACGCCCTCTCTGGGTGAAAGAGAACGAGGACGCATGAGCTGTCTTATCCTTTGATTGAGTTTCAATCTGCCTCAAGCTGCAAATGACCTTTTCACAACAGAAATGTCAAGACTGGGGACATTTCCAGCTGTGAAAACATCCTCATCGGGCTGTTTGGTGCCCTTTCATGCATGAAAATAACAAAGCACTCGTTCTAATTCTAAAGTGTCAAAAGAGTCATAATACATAATATAAAAAAAACAAGACTAAAATCATGTCCAAATATTTTCCACTGAGTTTTGTTTTGGAGAATAAACTACTGTACATTAAGCAGAATTGTGCAAAAAGTTGTGCAATGTATGTAGTACAAAAGTGCAAAGTAGCTTTTTTTCACAAACAAATATTTTAGGGGTGAATTGAAATATATTTTGCAATGCAATGAATGCTTGATGTCCACTACAGTGGACGGTTATAGTTTCAGGTACAGAAACCAAAGCAGACAGAACTTATTTAGTTATCTGATTCCAAAATGAAACATGGTCATGCTTGAGCTGTCTGGGGTTTGTGTACTTTTGCAAATCACCATGCAAATCAGATCTGCCGGCTCAAACGCCTCTTTTCTGCAAATACTTCCTCGTGTTTAAGCTGCACACGCAAAGTCAACATTGACCAAAAACCCCAAACTGATTTTCAGATGTGGACATCTTGGTACTTTTACAGAACGTTCTTTCTTTCTTTGATGCAGTATAAAAGAGCTAAACCAAGCAGTCCATGAGGTGAAGCAGATGTGATCCATTGTGGGTTAGTTTAGCCTTGACAGACCTATCACCACAGCGCTGTGGAGTAAGGTCTCGCTACACCGCAGATACATAAAAAAAAAAAAAAGCCCTGCGTTGTTTGCATTTCTTAAACTAATAACAACCATCTCGGGCGGCACTAAGATCTGGACGGTTGCTCTGCAAATAAGTCTTGTTTTGGTGGAACATTTACACCCCGCAAAAGAAAACACCACATCCAATATTAAATAAAATTAACTGTTCACACAACACAGTAACGTGAGCTATTTAAATGATATGCTGGATACATGGTTGAACCTCCTCTGCTCTTACCAGTGTATCATCGTGTGTACTTTGTCCACAGTAATCCTCTATTATCGTCCCAAAACGTCCCAGTTACAGAGTGAATGCTGTAAGTATATTCTTTGTAAATCTTTACAATAAGTCCCTGAAAGAACCAAGCAGGCCTGCCATGTTGTACAATCCAAATCTTCTTCAAAACTTGCCATTTTCATCAAATATATACGGTATATTTATATTCAAGCTCACAGGTTGTTGTTGTTTCCCAAAGCAAGCGGATTTGGAGAACGGCAGCACATAGAGAGCAGAAGGTTAGGGATGTCAGGCAATTATCCTGGAAATGTACTGTTGATCCAGACAAGTTGTCGGTCTACGGATGTACACATTTTGATGTTAATGTCAGCCAAAATAACAACGCCAAACACCAAAACTGACATAAATCTTCCAAAAAGAAACCAGGTCCAAGGCACTCGTCTGACAAAAAGTTAAAAAAAAGCCTTTATTAAAGTGAACTGAGTAAGAACTCACATGTGGCAGTACAAACAACTTTCTTCAGGGTGTATCCATCAGCTTTTTTCCTCTTTAGTAGATTGCAAACACCTGAGCAAGGAGCAGGAAACTCACAAATGCAAAGTATGACCACTAGTGGGCTCCATATATATTTTACAGGCTCCTTGTTTTTGGGGACTTTTTTGTTCACTTCCAAGGAGGACCTTCATTATTTGTTTGAACATCTGAGCACGCTGGACCTTTTCTCTTCTAACACAATTTCTTTGTAGAAAATTACATTTGTATTGTATTTGCTTTTAATCATGCATGTTACATTTTTTTTAAAACCCCTCATTTATTCAATGGAGTTTCACGGAGAGGCAGTGACTTCTCACGATATAAATGGATTATCTATCTATCTATCTATCTATCTATATATCTATCTATCTATCTATCTATCTATCTATTTTCCCAACTTGTATATATTCAAGTATCTGTTCTAGTATTTTATCCTATTATTTCATGTACGTTATATGTATTGTATGTATATTGTATCCTAGTATTTCATTTACATTCTGTGCTGTGTGACTGATTGTGCTGCTGTAACACTATAATTTCCTGTTTTATTGGGATCAATAACTATCTGTCTGTCTGTCTGTCTGTCTGTCTGTCTGTCTGTCTGTCTGTCTGTGTATCCATCCATACATTCTTGTGAGGGCCCCTGTTGACAATCTGCATCCCCTTTGTAGAACTGAGGACTGGACAGCCTTACTTTACATAAATGACCTCACCCCCGAGGTCTAAATCTCAGCTCCTCATCAACCCTGATCCAAAGAGTCCACCTACACAGCACTCACCCCCGGTGGTGGCGTTGCTGACCGGGCAGTACTGGTTCAGAGCCGGATACTGGGAGAACAGGAGGCGGTAAGACTGGTTGAGCTTCTCCAGTCTGTGTGTCACATCTCTCAGTTTGGTTTCCTGCAGGGAGGACTGTGACTGGGACACCAAGGTATCTGAACCACTGTGAGATTCACAACACACACACACACACACACACACACACACACACACACACACACACACACAACAGCACACAACAGAAAGACAGAAAATTACATACCTAATGTCCCATTACCTGTTACCATGGATACAGGATAATAAAGGATGTGTTGGGGAGAAAAAAAAAGAAGACTGACAGAGATAAAAATAATAATAAAAAGAGGACACCATTCAGAAGAATTATAAAGAGTTAATCTTCTCTGTAAACCTTCAAATGAAGACATTCAGGCTAAAATAAGACGTGAAAAGAATGACGTCTCCATTTTTTGGCAAAATGTCAGCTGCTAGCACGACTGCGAAGAATATTCAGAATTTCTTAAAGCAAAGATGATAAAGATGATCTGCTTATGGCTGCTGTGAAGTTTCAGCCTTTTAGAACATAAACAGTATATCTGCACTACGTTCAAGAAATTCAAATAATGCAATCCTACTAATAAATATCGTCTGGTTAGTCAAAGCCTGATATAGCTTCTGTGCCACAAACAACATTGTTGTCTTAAAAAACGTGAATGAGCCACACTGCTGCGATGTGCAGGGGTGGAGCCAGATGTTGGAAACATTCGGGGCCCAGCCCAAACCTGGAGGGCAATGCTCCCCGCAGGAGAGAATCTTTCCCCATCATTAACTACAGCTATACGCATCCTTCTTTATGCGTCTTTCAAGCCATTTCATAAATAATCATTTGAGAAAAACGTTGTTGCCAAGGAAAAAAAAACCATCCTGTAGAGCCTACATCCTAATTGTCGTTACATGCTGAACCGGAACAAATCACATGTTGAGGATGACTCATTTTCACTCCTGCAACCTTAAAAGAGACTAAATTGTCTGATGTTACTGTCTGTAAGGTTACGTAACATAGGTATTTTCCAGTCCAGTCAGAGAGACTGAGGAGGAATGACACAAAGTGGAAGACTTTTTAAAATCCTGAAAGATTTGGGGCATTAACGGGCACAGATACTCACTACGGCACCAAATGTGCATGAATATAGTCACCGACAAATGCACCATTTCCTCCGGTTTGATTGACTTAAACCTGAAAACTACAGTAGTCAGCTGTTTAAGGAAATAATACAATCTTTGTAAAAAGATTTACACCTTTAGTAGGAACCAATGGGCTTGGAGCTGAGAACGACAGACAAAAAGTCACAAAGTACAGAGACACATACTTACACAATGTTGGTTTTGGACTTTTCATTGGATTTGTTGACAAGACAAATATAGAAAAATATCAGCCCTAACCTTAATTAATCATCATTGTAATGTTGGCTACATCCATTTCATTTCTACATTACATACCGTAAATTATGGAAAATCCTGGATTTTATTTATTACATCATTCTGTAGCCTATATTTTACTTTTTGTACGGTGTCTGCATTCTAAAGTTCATTTTACCGAATTTACATGAAATGAAATGGGCCTTGCCTTGAAATCTTTGTGCCAAAAACGAACAATTGATAACTTTCCACTAATGGATTAATATTAAAAGGTGAAGCTGTCAGGAAGTACTCACAGCAGAGAGTCTGGAGCAGAGTGACGATGATGAGCAGGAAGCAGAGCAGAGAGAAGTAATGAGCCAGCTGTCTGTACTGACCCAGCCAGCCTGAGAAACAACGACAAAACAACACGTCACACACACTGTAGTCTCGCGTCGTCGGACCTTTCTCCCCAGCGCTGCGGAGGAGGGTCTGGCTAGTCCAAACAGCAACCCGGCATGGGATAAAAACATGATCTGGTTTATTGGCATTTGTTGGCATTTGGAACATGTGTACGTTTAAAAATTGTTTTAGTCGTGCAACAGACTAGGTCCAAACAGGTCCACATCCCTTCCTCTGCTGAATTATTTTTATTCCTGGTGTGGACAAGCTGCATCACCCCCTCAAATTAATCAATTATACTTCCCCAACAGACCATTATATTTCTAAAATAGAAGTAATTTAAACTAAGTAAATCACTGTAATGTGAATAGTCTATAGTGCCCTAGAATAATTAAATCTGGGCAGCAGTTGCTGGTTTTGTGTAGCCGCTACAGAGCTCCAGGATGACGTTGGCAGTTGTTTAGCCGCCAATAGGTGACTGTGAGCTGGCTACAGGCACCGCCAGATACTGGTCCTTCCAGGGGCCGTGGTAGTAGAGTTTAGCCAGAAAGAGTGAGCGTCATGAAGCACTGACAGTTAAGTTCAGGCACCAAAACGACTAGTTAAGTTCAAGAAAAAGATCTGTTTTTTCCATTGAATACTGAAGTGTTTGACATGCCTGTCCATTTATTATTATTGCAAAGGAGATTCATTCTTGCATGTTTTGTTTGGTTGTGCATGATCAACCCCCCCCTCTGCTTTTTTTCACAAATCGCACTCTGGATAGCATTTGCCTGTACTGCCCATGCCACAGGCCGATCCTGGTTGCAGTAGTCAACGTTATATTGAAAAATGATTCTAATACATAGATAGAATCCTATTGATAAACTCGTTGCATGAGATTCTGCAGGCGTACCTAAATACACTGGCAGATTGTATTTTCTTACCTCTAATGGCATCTGATAGTTTCAGTTTTATTTGCTGAGGGGCTGAGTAGGTTGCTGCCAAGAATGCAGCGGCCCCTGTGCAGCGAGGTTTGTGGATTATTGTAAGAAACTTGGATATTGTTTCTGGAAAGAAACATTCATATTTAGTTTCCAAATGTCATTTTGCTGCTTTAAACTTTGTTTTAAAGGAAGTGGCACTTTACAAAACCTCAGCAGATAAAGCTGAAACTATCTGCATGGCCAGACATCACTATTTTGTAGTATTAGCTGTTATTATGTCATAGCTATTATTGTCATTTGGAAGAGAACCTTTAAACTAATCATTGCATCCTCAAAGCAGAAAGAGCAGCTTATTAACAACTCATCAGCTCATCAACTCATCTTCATCAAAAACCCACTTGACACAGTCCACGCAGGTAATTGATTTGAAAGTAAAACAGCATAAAGTATAAAACAACAAAATGGCAAGCACTTCTAAAATCCACTTAATGCCATTGTTCTCTGTGTAAAGTAAAAAGCCTTTAATTTGCTGTATCAATATCACAACTTTATGTTAAAATGTATCCTAAAATGATAAACATTTGATGTTTAAATGCATACATGCACAACATTTTGCAAGAAAGAAAAATAAATTACTTTTGTCTGTAGATGTTTCCTGTTCTTCTTCCTCCACCAGAGCCAGTCCATTGTTCACTCCCATGGTCTCACCCGACAGAGCTCCAGCAGGCTTGAAGGTTTTGTTTTAGTAATTGCATAAATGTATACTAGCTCTGTGGTAGCTGTTACTCTTATAGTGTTTTTAATAATACTTAAAATCTTCATTTCCCCAAAACAGGAACACAAGAACAGCCCAGTGTTCCCAATGTAGAATCATATATCTCATATGAAAATACTGGCTCCTCTGCAGCCGTATGCAAAGCAGAGCTGGATCTGACAACCAAACAAGGAGCAGCTGATGTACTGCTGTAACCACCATGGAAGTCTCCATCTTCATCTGTTCTTCATTCCTCCCATATAGTAAGATATTGTTGAAAAACACTGACATTCATCAAAGAAATAACAGACGTTCACACCTTAACTACCTTTCACAGAGCTGCACTTTTTGTCTTTTTTCATCCTGGCTGGATCAACTATACCTGCTTTTTGAAATGCATCACAAGTATATGTCTGTGCAGGTTTCTCAGACATCTAGGTCATGGTAGATCTCTGTTGTAAGCAAAGACAACTGGACTGGAAATTCTTGGAGACGCAGTCCCAAGCTCCCTCCCAAGCCAGCTCAAAAGACATCCACACCTTGACTCAGGTGACTAGCAGATGACCTTTGACACCAATGACTCCCAAAGACCCAACGGCTCCCAATGATTCCCATGTGACACCACCTTGACCTGATGTGCCAACGACTCCCATGTGACTCCCAACGGCTCCCATGAGACTTAGTGGGTATGTCACAGGTGCATCCACGTTTCCTTCACTTGCTTCCCTTTTTTCGCATCTCAATCTGTCCCACCAAAGAAGCATGGGAGACAAGGAAATCTCTGAAGCTTCACGTGAATCCATTAGCTGTGTTGAGACGGCCTTCACGAAGGTGGAACAGAACAACTTTGGGTTCAAACAAGAAGTGAGGATATATCAAATAAGAGAATTGGGATCCAGCCAATGACCCTCATGTGACTATCAGGCCTCAGGTGACCCAAACCACCAGAGGTTAAATGTCTGGGACTCCCCACTAGTCAATTGGAACTGAAGAAGTGTCTTGGATGAGAGACAAAACGTCTTCAAGAAATTCTGCAAGTCCAGTTGCCTTTGCTTGTCTCAGAGAATCATAAGACAGTACGACATGCGCACTGTACAAAGTGTCAAAAAAAAACGAGGTTTGCGGTCCAGTTTGAATTCATAAAATATTTTAAATAGTTTTAATCAAAATCCTCACATCTTTACAAATATTTGACAGCATTTACAGTGCATTTTCTTCCTCTTTCAAGTTTTACAATTCAGTTTGGCTTACACATGAGGGAGGGACTGTTGACTGAACACACTGCAATACTTTGAATATTTACAGCCAAAGACACAAGAATAAGCATAAAAAAACAACCAAAACTAATTAAAGTGTACACCAAAGGCGAGAATAAGCAAGTCTTAATGCATAAAGTCGTATGTGTTATTTTTTTCATTCAGCCTAACACTAGACAGTGCGCTCGAAGGAGGAGGTGTTTAAAACGATGTCTATGGAAAAAAAGAAGAAGAAGCAACATATTAACAAATGTCACGTGCATTTGGCCCGCTATCATGAGAGGAAAACCGGAGCAGGTTTTCAAAGTGCTGCTCGTCTTGGTGTTCCAGTCGAGGAAACATTTTGCAGATATTGACAGCTGTGGTGCGATGCTGTGGTCCTGATGCTGAGGGATTCTAATCACCATGGCAACAACAAATAGCCCATTTAGTTTTGACTATCAATAAAAAGAGTTCAACCCCTTTGAGTTTAACTCAGATGGGATAGGGTTGTGATAAACAATCATAAATAATAAACAGTTTACTTCCAAAAAATTGCTCTTAAACAACCTCAGGGTTTGTACTGGGTTGAGATAGTGCTCTGTACTTATTTACAATGGGAGAAATGCCACAATACATGCTTTTTAATAATTAAAAACAGACTGTCTGATGTAATTTACATGTACAAAAAAAGCCTCTTGTTAAAAAAAACGTAAAGGTGCCGCTACAAACCGAGATCAACAAAGTCTCCTTTCACCTATTTATCTTCTCTAAGCGTATGCAGAGTGTGTGTGAGTGTGTCCGACTCTGCCGTGCGTTTTGAGCTGGTCCGAAATAGGCAGGATCGGATCAGTTGTCCATAGGTAAATCCCGCTGTAAGCCATCGGCATTTTGCGGGACAGTTAACGCTGCGCCTGTGCAGCCAGGTGGCCTGTCACGTCTGACATTGAGCCGCGGTGCTCTTACACAACGGACGACTTTTGGACAAAGGAACAAAACCTCATTCTCAGTCCTTAATCGACAAAATGCAATCTCACGGTTATGCAGAACACATCATACATGGATTCTTTTTTTCTTTTTTTTTCTGAATGCCACAAAATCCGTTTTCTGTCTACAAAAAATGCAGAGTTTTCAATATGAAATACTAGTACAAAACAGTCAACAATCTCAACGTGCAAAATCAACAGTAGTTTGTACCAAATTTGACAGACATTGTAACAAAAAACAACATTATTCCTTTGTCTCGACAAAACAATGAGCAGATATTCGATTGTCAGTGCCCTAGCAACATGTATGAATTATCCCGGTTCAGGTCTCAGTGTGGCTTCATTTGTATTCTGAAGCTTTTCGCCACTCTTTCACCTCATGTTGCTCACATACTAAACAAAACAAGCCAGTGCATGGGGAGCTGATGGCAACAAGCAACCTTTGGACCTGTTCTGATGGAATGAAATCCTATTATGTGTGTTGCATCCTCGAGATTCAGCCGCAGTCATGACCACACAGCCTGTAAATCCAAAGCCCTGCGCTTTTTGGAGCCTTTGACATTGTCCTGCTGAGAGCGTCAGAGCGAAGAAGTGAGGGTGTAGGTGGAGAAGGCAGAAAGATCAGACAGGAATGGCAAAAATATATAGAAAAAGCAAAATAACTCCTCCTGCTCATAATCCTTAATCATTCCCCCATCTTTGATCCGTGACTAAATAACATTTTCCCACTCTCCAACTATTTTTGACTGGGGTGGGGGGGTGGGGGAATTGAAATATGTTGGGATGCTGAGGCTACGGCTCTCGGTGTTGGGGTCCAGTGTCAGTCCTTAGTGGCAGGGGTCAAAGGGCACCTCAGAGAGCCCTCCATGGAGCTCCACCGATTCCTCCAACCAGGACATGACATCACCAACGAGGTGGCCCCCGCAGGTCGCCTGGCTGTAGATCTCGTTGGGCGTCAGGACTCTGGACCAGAACTGGAGATCAGACAACTCTCCCATGAAGGACTGAGTGACGTCGAAGCGGCCTCCCACTGTGTCCTGCGAGGACCAGTTAGAAACAGGTTTAAAAGATCTTCTTTAGAAGATCTGTGAGCTTATAAAGTTATAAAACAAAGATTATAGCTAAATTGAGCCGACACTATGGCAATTATTTTTACATCCAATGCCAGAGGTTCTCAAACGTATTACTCAAAGGTTTGCATATGATTCTTATTCAACGTCAGAAGTCCAGAACGATTGGCAATAACACTAACCCTAACTCCAACCCTGGAAATAACCCTAACCCTTGTGCCATTGCCCCTAGTAATACCCATCTTGGACGCTAGGCTTTAACCAAAAACTAATCCCAACAAAATAACATTTAATCAACTCACTTTTAACTTCTACGCAACATACAGTCAAGTTGAGTTATTGTGTTTCCTGGTTAATTATTGTGCCGATACCAGTGCCTGGAATTCTGAACCAGTACCCCCCCAAAAGAACTTTAATAGCCTACTTTTTCTTTGTAATAATAAAATATCAATTTCAGTGTGAACATTAACTTACTTTTTACATTTTGCCATTCATTTAGAACCCTTTACACTCCACACAAAATCCATACAGATCATCTCTGGGTCGTCACACCAATACTGTACATTCAGCGACACAATTATTTGGTCAATAGAAAATATATTTAAAAATAGAAAACTTTACACATTATGAGGTATTGTATTCATAGCACAAGATATGGGCTGGGTCTGGATAGACTTTGGACTGGATGCAGACCTTGGTCCAGACTTTCAGAAGCCTTGTCCTTAAGTCTTCTAAAGTCTTACTTTCTACAATATACAGTTACTGGATCTCTACCACAAAGCATACCGTTTGTCTTACCTGCTCCTGGCCCAGGATGAAGGTCCCTCCTGGTTTAATGGGGTGCCAGGCGGACAAGTTTTGTCCCGAGCCTTTCTTCACCCCGTCCTGGTAGGCCTCCCACACACCGTCTCGTGTCGTCCACGTCATGCACACATGATGCCACTTTCCATCGGTCATGGTTATTGGCATTGTCACCGCCTAAACTCACAGGGGGAGAGAGACAGACAGGAAGACAGAGACAGACATCCTATTAAAAGGTGAAGTTCGTCCATCTGGAGAGTCTTTCCCAAAAATTACTGTAACATTGTCAAATAAAATTCCATGACAAACAGATTAGACAGATTCCTAATGTAGGGGAAGTGGATCAGTACAATATGAGACTCTCCACTCTGTTTATCTTCATAAACTCTTAAAACTGATTACAGACTGAGATTAATTTGCATTCTTTGATCCGCTTGATGACTGTCAAGTGTGTGACGAGAAGAATGTCACTCCGACAGACAATTAGGCCAATCAATTAGGATAATCAGATTAATTGCTGTGTTGTTGTGTTTGGTTTGAGCTCACTGCTCACAGTACTGGGGCAAGGAAGCTAGCTTTTTCAGGGAACAAAAGATTAGAAGGCTAATGGAATAATTAAATCACCTGCAAGTCAACAATCTGTGTACAAGTTAATGTCATTCAAACTGATCTGTCCACAATTTTCACAAAATGAAATCTAGAAAAAAAATTGTCCAAGTCTGGAGTTGCTCAACCTTTTCAACGAAGGGACATCTCTAACTGTGTGTTTTCACCTAATCAATCAATCAATTGAAACATGTTGGTCGCCTTGAGTATGTCTTCTGTCTGCATGGCACCTCTGGTGTGTGGTACAGACAAAGACATGGTGGGTGTGCTTTGCTCCTAACCCTGCGCACACAAAACATGTCTCTTCCCATTGCTCGTCAGTCTGTGCATGTGCACTGCCACCTGACAAGTGCGTGTGACTAACCAGTGACTGAGAGCATGACATGGCAAATATTGGGTCCTGAGTCTGAGGTCATTGCTGGCTGTCTTAATAGCTCTGACCTTCACTTGGGAGGTGATGCTGACTATCACACCTCACTGTACGCAAGATTAGCAACACTCTGGGGAATTGGAGTGTGAGAACAGCAGCGTTATATCAATATCGCTCTCCTAAAGCCCGTGAAGCAGCTTTTTTGACTGGAAAATCCCTCTATAAGAACTTCCTATCCTTAATCCTTTAATAAACAGTATAGCACCAGTATTTTCTTTTAGGAGCTATGTGGCAACTTAACAATTTCCTTTGTAAATGCTTCAACAAATAGTTTTACAACATCTATATTTTCCAACCTGGGCCATATTTTCACAAGGTGGTTTTGTCTAAGTGACTGATGGAAACAATTTTTTTTTTTTGACACTGGTCCATTATTAAGCAAGACCGCTGAAGTAGTATCCCTACAGAGGTCGACCTATTTGTTAAAGAGTAAGAACCTTTTATTGTTTTAAAGACCCAATACCGCTATTGCTAATCCCACCAGACTAAATATAAATAAACAGTACATTTATCAACGTAAAACACACTTCATTCAAAGTCGAAACAAATTAAAGCTACCAAAAGTTGTCTTGATTCGTCTTTTTAAATGTTCCAACAATCGCCTCTCTGGTTTGGTTGGAATAAACCCCTAACTCACCCATTTACGTGTGAAAATAGACCGGCTCTATACATGCTAAACGTTTTGTTTATTCAGATGTAGTGCGGCGAGATTGGCGATGGCGATTTCGGGGCTGTTTCTGGTTAAATGAATCGAATCTTACTCTTTAACAAAAAGGTCTCTCTCTGTAAGAGTCATTTCCATAATGTTGTCAGACACTTAGCATGATAATATGATAATATAAACAGCACTTTAAGTGGACAGAAATTGACAGTGTACATTTTCCCTCACAATTACATTACATTGCGGTTACAGCGTTTTGCTCAATACTCGACCAATTATTTTATTAACATTAGTCACTTAGACACCAATGCACGGAACAATAGTGTCCAGGCAGCAAACCTATGAAAGTACTCCTAAATGTCCAAATCTGGGTTTCTTAACATTTCCTGGCCCTTGACTCTGTACAATACATCTTCAATTGCATTGTTTTTACCTTGTCGTTGATTAGCAGCTCCATGGGGTTGCTCCCCCATTCGATGAGCACCAGCTCATTGGCTTGTCCAGGTACAGCGTAGGAGAAGGGAGTACCGAGGCCAGGACCTGCTCCGGCCTTCAGCCGCAGGCAGATGGTCATTGCGAAGATTTCGTTGACCACTGAGCGCTTCATCCTGGCGTACATGTAGTTGGTCCTCATGGGGAAGTCGAGCAGAAAAGCGTTGGGACTCTTCAGCTTCTTGTGGTTTCCTGGTGAGGCAGAGAGTGCAGATTGTGGGTTAAATGTTGGCTTGTAATCATGCACAGGTTTGAAATGTAAAAATAGAATTGAAGCTAAACTGTACATGAGCTGTGTGAGTGTGCGTGTGTGCAATGCATTCTCATGAACGGGTTTGTATAGCATCATACAAAATGTTTGCACAACAATTCAAGAAAGTTAAGTTTAGCGGTCTTTACAGACCAAAAGGTGACTGTGCTGCAGCGACAACAGTTAAGTTTAGTCACCAAAACCTTTTTAGAAAAAAGCTTGTAGTTTGGGTTAAAACACCAGTCCCCTTGTGTAACCCTGGGACACGGTCACCCGTTTTCTGGGTAAAGGTCTTGTGTTTTTGTCTTCAGGAACACAAACTCCGCTCCCTTGCGTGAAAGCGGTGTTTTAGGACACAAATGTCCACCCTAACATCCTCCCAATGCGCATCCGGGGCGACAGTCAATGTGGTGCCTACACCAATAAATACGTAGAATTAATACGAATTATGGTGCATTATGTTTCGTAGCGATATGTACGATTGTTTCATGAGAGCAGCCTGGTGTGTGTACCAGTGTCAGTGTTGCCGTGGTGCAGCTGGCTGAGAACTGTTTCCAGCTTGCCGTGCCCCGCGCCGCGCAGATTTGTCTCTTTGCCGCTGGAAGCCAACCGCCGTGGGTTATGATCGATCCCGTGGCGGCTGTCATGGTGGTTGTTGCCATGGTGACTATCATGGTGATCCTCATGGTGGTCATCATGGTGTCCAGGCCCGTGGTGATAGTCGTGGTGACCATCGTGGTGATCTTCAGGGTGATAATCGTGGTGATCCTCAGGGTGGTCGTCATGATGGTCGTCGTAGTGGTAGGTGCTGTGATGGTTGCCATAGTGACCACGTTGCCGGCTGTTGTGCCGGTCGTAGTGGTGGTCGTGGTGATAGTTATGGTAACTGCCGCGATGGTTGTTCCTGTGGCCGCCGTGCTGGCTGTTGTGATGGCTGTCGTGGTGGTCGTCCCGGTGACCGGTACCGTGGTGATCGGTACCGTGGTGATCGTCCCGGTGACCGGTACCACGGTGGTCGTCGTGATGGTCGTCGGGGTGACTGCTGCCGTGGTGGTCGTCGTGGTGATCATCGTGGTGGTCGTTGTGGTGACCGTAGTCGTGGGTATCTCTGTAGTAGCTGTGCAGCTGCTCCTCCAGGGCGGTGATCTTCCGCTGGAGGAGTTCTCTCAGGGAGCTGGAGTAGGAGCTGGAGGAGTTCCTGGCCTGCAGAACAAACAAAAACACAGTCATGAGTTCTGCTCTGTGGGATTTGGTTTCCACTTGAATATCCTAAAATATATGAAAAATGGCTTTAGAAATGTGTCCTCTGGTCAAACAATGAACAGAACCTGAATAGCTCCTAGCTTGAGATTTCAAGGGTTATTTATCAATGTTTAGTGGTGGCGCCCTCTAGTGGCTGTAATAATAATAATTTAATAATAACAAGAATAAGTAATGTGAAAATAATGTGAAAAAGTGCCCATTTAATTGAATTCAATTTAATTTATAGTATCAATTCATACCAAGAGTTATCTCAAGACACTTTACAGATAGAGTAGGTCTAGACCACACTTTGTAATTTACTAACACCCAACTAGTCCAGTAATTCCCCCAAACTCCAGGGAATGAGCTCCCCAGAGCAAAATTAGTGACAAGCATTTCTGGGACATCAATGCACACAGAGGGAGTCAAAGGAAGTCCCCCGGGAGTCTAAAACTATAACAGCATAATTAAGAGCTGGTGCAAGGCAAACCAGAGCCAGTTCTATAGGGGGTTGGTAGATGAATCTCCCTTAGAGATAGGGTGAGAAGCACAGTGATCCCTGAGGAGCTGGGCTCCTTCGCATTGAAAGGAGCCAGTTGAGGTTGTTCGGGCATCTGGTAAGGATGCCTCCTGGGCGCCTCCCTAGGGAGGTGTTCCAGGCACGTCCAGCTGGGAGGAGGCCCCGGGGAAGACCCAGGACTAGGTGGAGAGATTATATCTCCAACCTGGCCTGGGAACGCCTCGGGATCCCCCAGTCGGAGCTGGTTGATGTGGCTCGGGAATGTGAAGTTTGGGGTCCCCTGCTGGAGCTGCTGCCCCCCACAACCCGATACTGGGTAAAGCGGATGAAGATGGATGGATGGATGGACAGTCTAAGTATGGATCAGGTCTTGTCTTTCTTTCTAGCAGTCTTGCATTTAAAGGTGAACCGTTAGAAGTTGAGGCGATGAATTTTATCTCTAATTGTTATAATTTTATCATTAAAGAAGCTCATAAAATTGACACTACTCAAAGTTTTAGGAACAGATGTCTCAGAGACCGTTCCTATCACAGGAATCCTTTTAGCATCATTAAAATCATCACCAACATCATTAAACCATAATAATTATTATCAACATCCTGCATAGCTCGTCATTAACAATTATTTATTATCTTCTTAAAACGAAGTGAGCGAAACTGAACAAACACAATATTCTGAAGATGATGTGGAATACTGAAAAAGTAAGTAAGTGGACCATGAGTTGGGATTGTTCTGTTAACTACTACTTTCCAAGGTCAAGAATAAACTTTCAGTCTTCAACAAATGTCATAACTAACAAGCTTTGAGCTTGAAAAAAACAACTAAATTTAGAAAGAACTAAAAGTCAGAAGCTTTTTGCAGTGAATTTAGTCATGTGCAGAAAATAAAGACATTGAATGACATTTAAAGTTGCAGAGGAATAATTTCCGCCCCTCCCTCGTCTCCCTTGCTCATCCTTGTCTTTGTCACCAGAAGATCCGGCTTTGTTCCCTGCCAGTGCACGCCATGATTAATAGCCTCGTCAGGGAGGATGAAGCTAATTGAAGGTGAGGCTGGCTTGCGCCCTTAGGCGCGTGGCCAGAGGCTGGCGGTGTAGACATCCTGTTAGAGGAAGGAGTGACAGAACATAAATCCTGGCTTGGCTTCTGGTTTGTCTCACACCTTTGAGAGAGATTGAAGGGTATTTCAACACTTTCCTTGGAAACAACCCGAGATTACCTGCACTGATAAGGAGGCTTTTACAGGCCAGCGGGCAGCAGGGTCTCGCAATGTGACACCAGCATCGTTCAAAATTGTAAATAAGTCAGACAGCAGATTTGTTTCAGGTGCTGAAACACAACTTAGAGAGTGTATCACTTGCTGTGTGACACAATTCTGAGGGAGCTTTGACAACAGCTAAAACAGTTCCCAGTGAGCTCTAATTTAGTGCTTCATTGGGCTCCCACTGAATTAAATTTAAAGTAAAAAAGGAATTCAGGATCAGTGGCTCCAAACCCTTTTGTCTCGTGACGCTTTAAAACGAGACAAAGTAGACTTACTTGGCCTGGTTTCCCCATCCTGTTTGATCTCTATTAACCAGGACAAATAAACAGTAAAGTTAACAATACTGATGTTGTGGAGATCTTTCCCAGAAACTAGTTCCTTACCTCTTGCTCCACTAACCTTCACTCATTAACTTGGATGGTTTAAGACAAAGGTTGTTTAGTGGGTGAGGGCTAATCAACTTCGAACTCAAACAGGAAGTTGCTCAGTCTTGACCACTGATATCCAGCAGAGAGTTTGAGAGCTGGAACAACTCTGAGAGGACATTAGCATCCAAAGAAAACCAGCTGTGATATTCTGATATTGCTATTTTGCTTAGTAGGGGCTGTGTGTGTCCCAAAGATGGGTGGTGTGGTTCTTAATGTGAGAAGTATCTCCTCCAACCTTTTGACTCTTTCTTGAAATGTCTGCGTCGGACACCGTCGTCACGTTTTTAAAAACTGTATATGTAATTAACCCTGAAAAGGCCTTTTAATACAGGTATCACAAACAGTCTCCTGTGGATTACCATGTCTTCATGAAACACATCCTTCCGACAATACTTTGGCAGCAGACAGCAGTGGCAGATGATTCGGCGGCTGAGCTTGTGACCTTTAGTGACGTTAGGCATGACCCCAATTATGTCAAACCTTTGATAGGCTTCCGTCTCCCTGCAGTCTGTTCCACTTCTCCTTGCTGACACATTACTAAGCATCTCAAAACGTTCGTATGGTGCAGGAGAAGTAAGTCCTTCTTCAGGCGCTTTTACAGAATGTTAACCCTTTTCACCTGTAATGTCAGAGCTTTAATTGCAGCCATATAACAAATAATTTTTAAGCAGTAGACAGCGCTGTGCCTTGCTAGCCCTGCAGTGTTTTTGCATAGTTAAGTCTATTGCATTCTTTAATTAGATTTTTTTAAATGTAATGTACCAGCTTCTTTAGGAGTCACTTTGGATCACCAAACTCGGGATAATTTGAATGAAAATGCATGAACCATTTGTCTTCTTTAAATACTGTAGTCTAGACAAGTTCAATAAGTTGAGAAAAAAACACAACCTGTTGACTGTTTTCTTATAGTTTATTTACGTGCGGAACTTTCTACCTGCTTCAACTCTCTGTGGTCCCTTAGTTTGTGTTTCATGAACATTCGGTTGTCAGACAACAGCTGTAAGTCATTTTAAAGTCCTTCTACTTTTATACAAAGCAGCTTAGAACTGACCTACATCATAGAAAGAGAGAGAGAGATTCCCTGTTGTCTTATGTTCCTTCGTGAGCCCTTTAACATTTTACTGCTGGTTCTGGAGATACTCAAAAGATGGATTGCAGATGCAGCTTTTTTTCAGCCAAGCTCACAAACTGAGGAACAGCCTACCCAGAGATATTAAGGCTCTGCTGAAATGTTTAAATTGCACTTTGAAACATGTCTCTTTAACCAGCCTTTTTTTTCTTGCACTTCTAACAACGTGCCCGCTTTAAAAGGAGTCCCACAAGCTGTTTTCAAATCTTTTTTGCCCTTTAAATGTCTTTTTTAATAGCTGATCTTTGAAACGGCATGCTCCCTCTGTAAACACTAAACACAGTATCTTTAACACATTCAAACAAAGTTTATAATTATTATATTTTTCCCAAAATGTCCTGGATATTATCCTGGAGTGGTAAGTTTCAACCCAGCGCTAACAATAGACATCACGAAACACACCCGACTGCTTTCAACATGTTAAACAGTTCATATCAGTAAGATTTAACACTGACTTTAACTAATAGAAGATAAAAGGCAGTAGTGGCTGATGCTACAAAGCCAGAAAGTCAATACCGCAGGTCTACCTGTACAAGCTACCGCGGACTAGAGTTGGAACTCCATCTCTCAACTCCAACGAGTCCTCCAAACCAAACAACAATGTAGGTAGTTGATTCCTATCCTCTAATACGACCCACAGAAGCGCTTTCCGTCCTAACGTTGTGAAACAGTCACAGTTGGGTTAGGTTTAGGCATCGAAACCACTTGGTTAAGTTCAGAAAAAGATTATGGTTTAGGTTCAAAATCAATTCATCTGTTCTGTTACTTCACTTCCGATTACGCATGTGGCGCAGAACGTGGCGTTATTTCCTTTGTTACCCTCACCATTTCCTTTTTTAATTTTAAATGGGACACAAACCTTCTGGGTGAAATCCCTGTGTGTGACCCATCCACCCACCTCCTATGCGTAATTTGGTGCTCTTCGACACCTTACTTCCGGCTTTGCTCCTGTAATATTTACTATAGCCACTAGAGGCACCCCCCCCCCCCCT
>NC_045746.1:24298241-24306592 GCF_008692095.1 Etheostoma spectabile | reverse complement strand
TAAAACGTAAATACGAATTGTAATTGCTGCTTGAACAAACAACTTTTAGGAGCCGTTTTCCGTCAATTGTGTGACCCCTGCTGTGTCTTGAACTGAACTACAGAAATGTCCATCAATCAGTGCATATTTTTCCTGGCACTGGTCAGAACTTCCAACTCTTTGCTGTTTTGTGGTTAATTCCCACTTGTGACGCAAAACAGGCCTCTTCTCTGAGCATGCATTGCAGATTTTTGCACTCACCTGCAAGTTCTCGAGCCTCTCCTTCAGCGTCTGCAGTGTTTTGCCCGTCTGTTCAGGGGAGAAGGAGCTGTGTTTTCCGTATGTTGAGGGCTTCCTGTGGTGGGGGTCGGACCTGTGGCCGCCGTGGGAGTAGTGGTGGTCGCTGCTGTGATACAGCAAAGAACCGTGGTGTGAAGATGAGGGCGTGTGGTAGCTGCCGTGCTGCCCGTGGTGGTCGTCACGGTGGCCGTCGTGATGATTCTCATGATGAGTATCGTGATG
The DNA here is from genome assembly GCF_008692095.1 of Etheostoma spectabile. Lineage (NCBI taxonomy): Eukaryota > Metazoa > Chordata > Actinopteri > Perciformes > Percidae > Etheostoma > Etheostoma spectabile. The sequence continues at coordinate 24,306,091 of NC_045746.1, read as the reverse complement.
GGTATCGTGATGGGTATCGTGGTTGTCGTGGTGATCCGTGCCATGGTGATCAGTGCCATGGTGACCACCACCGAAGCCCTCGCACAAGGTGAGCTTGGCGGTCAGCTCCCTGATGGTCTCCCGCTGGTCCAGGATGGTCTCCTTTTGCCTCACAAGGCTCTCGCGCAGGTGCAAGATGGTGGCTTTGGCCTCGTCGGACATCGTGCCTCGCCGGCTACTGCCGTTGTGACCGTTTGTGTGGCCGTTACTGCTCGGTCCGTGGGGCACACTGGGTGGGGAATAGCAGCTGGGGTCTGCTTCTGGGGGAATTGGGGTGCAAACAAATTTAGGGCTAATGCCGTAGTCATATTCTATACCAGGCAAACCTCCTGCTGCGGCTGCTGCACATGACAGGAAGTAGTAATAAATTAGAGAACGTAAGGGGGAGAAGGGGAGGATAGACCACAGAGAGACTCCAACCCATTGGTGGTGTTTTGCAGACAGAGGCATGAGGTTCAGAGGATTGACGTCTCTGGCCATGTTTGGCCGGAGTCCAAGTTATTCCTCGACAAATGACAGTCCTCCTAGGCCTTAGCTTTGTTGTGACGAACACCATGAATAGAGGTTATAAGTGCTGGATTGAAAGGTGGTGGGGTAACGCATGTCAACCATAAAACTGCAGCTGGAAACTTCTAGCAGACAACATACAGTCCTTTTGAACGACAAGCAGTACAAACTCCAAAGCAGTATTCCCGAAGCACACAAAGGGTGCTGCTGAGGTCTTCAGCTGTTTGTTGCTTCAATACAACCGTGCAATATCATGGAGATATCTTGGCTCCGTTGCCAGATAAGCTAGGCTGATGGATCTTGATAGAACCTTCTGTCTCTGGGAAGAAGTGTTAGTCAGGCGATCCCTCTTGACTCCAAGAACCTCCTTTGTTCCACAGCCAGGAGTAATCCCTTTAACTTTGACTTCTAACCACCCATCAGATCCCAGAGGGTATCCAGCCTTTAGGACAAGAAAAACAAGATAGGTGTTGATTTTATGGCAAATAAATGTCTAACAGGAACTTTATATCAATATTGATGTTTTTGTTTGTGTAATTTTCAGTTTAAAGCATAAACCATTTAAATTGCAACAAAATACTAGAGATCATCATCAATTGTCAATATCTTTCAGTCAAGGAGTGAAACTTAAAGTTTCTCACCACATCACTGTGCCTCATTTCTGAAGGTTTCTTAACTATATAGCATAAACTAATAAACAGAAACTCCATATTTATTCTGCCATTGGTTGCTTGTTAGTGAAAAAGGAAATCAAGTTTTTTGTGCAGGTGTGACTGTTTGCAATTCACATTCGTGAGGGGGAGCAGGCTTTAGAAACAATGCAGCCACGGTCGACAACATTTTTTTATCTAATTGAAGTGAGCAGAAGTGAACTATTTTCATGTTTCCAGTTAAAAAGTAAAAACAAAACAAAAAAACATTCCATCTGTGTCACAGCCTAAGGCTGTTGGGTCAGCCAGGAAGCAAAAATAAACATGCAGGACACTTTTCCCTCTAAGCTCCTTATCTCCATAGCCTATCACTAGCACCCATAGCACCCATTAAGTACAAACCGCCGAGTCTCAGGCACTGCACTCTCTGTGACACCGTCCTCCTCAGAAAAATGGTCAATGGTTTTTGTTCAAGCAATAGTTTAACATTGTGAGAAATACACATAGATTATAAGCTTTCTTGCAGAGAGTTAGATGAGAAGATTGATACCACTCTCACATCTGTATGTTTAATATGAAGCCACAGCCAGCAACCTGTTAGCTTAGCTTAGCATAAAGACTGGAGACAAGTGGAAACTGCTAGCCTGGCTTGGTACAAAGGTGACAAAATCCACCTACAAGCACACAATTCTGGGCCCTGTATAGAGGCATCCTCTATGGGCCTCTCCGCATCCACAGCTAGCTATTCATTGTAGCATCTCCTCACATGAGGGCCCTGGGTACTCAGTCCCATTTCCACCCCCAGTCCAACACCCCTGCAAGTAACTCTAAATGTCACTAAATCCAATTTTTTCTTGTTTGCACTTTTTTTGTACAGATTAAACAAACGTAAAAAGTTGTGATTTCATTGGGGGCATTCATTGAACTATTTCTTTGGGCAGGACCATGACTTCCTCACATTTTTCATAGGCTATCAGACCAGATCTCATATTGGAACACTTCTGTTTATTCATTTATTTGTTTTGGAGGAAATTTCCCATTTTCTAATTAAGATATGACAACGTGTTGCCCCCGTTTGAGATTTATTCTCACCCTGACACCCCTAAAGGCTTTATAACTGTTCTGCGCAAGTAACTTGGCTAGGAAGAAAGAGGAAAGCAGGGTTTTGGTTTTGGTAGTGGTTGGAAAAAAGTCCAACAAGGTGCTCATTTCAGTGCAGGGGTAACAAAATAACATCAGAACTGCTTGAAAACCAAAGCAGTTTCGTTGAAGAAAAAGTTAAAAAGGCTTCATTGATGTGGCGAATGCATAGCAAAGAGTAAAAACTATGCACCAACACGCGGCACACAGACCTTCTTCAGATTGACCCACCAGAAGTGTCTTCTTCTTCTGTGTATTTTTGCAGTGGTTTGCATTCATTGCGTTGCACTACCGCCAACTACTGGTGTCACATTTCACCTACAGTTTCCAGCTAGTTACTCAGATTCTGTCCAACAACTCAGCTACTCTTTAAAAACGAGTCAGATACCTCCTGCCTTGTTCACCTCCTCCACATTCCAGTATGTTCCCCAATCCAGTTCCCCTCACTCCTGCTCTCCTCATTCCCTCCATCATGATCCTTCTCTCTAACATATTTCCTGCAATGAGGTAAAACATTTTGCACAGTCTGGTTTTTGACCTATTACACCACCCTGTTGCATGTTTCCCCATGAGGAAAAGCGTACTATTTAAATAAGTAGGCCCAATTATCAGTCAGGTGATGACTGCCTCCTCTTTCCCATTTCCTCCTCCTCTCCTTACATTACCAACACTATTTTGGATGTTATATAAATGTCTTCCCTTTTGTTGTTGTACCCAGTGCTGTTGCCATTCTTTCTTCCACACAATGCACTTTCCTTCTTTTTTTGAAAATTGAATAACTGTCTATGTTTCCCCTCCTCAAGGCTCGCTTGGCTCAACCAGAAGTGAGATACTAACAAGACATTTATAGCACAAAGACAGGAAGTGACATCATAGTCAAAACCATAGTAAAATAGAAATTGAAGGAACATGTGTTATAAGTTTCACATTTATACCAGTATTGATTTTGTAACCACTTGGTATTTTACAATAACGTGATCATTTTAAAGTTATGTCACTGAGTGAATCAAGTGAAAGATGAAGGCTTTAGTCTGACAGTGAAGACAAAAGATATAGTTTCTTTATTCTATCACTCATTTTCTCCACTTGTTTTTATGGATGACAATTAATTCTTTTAAATGTTTCTTGCAAATCATTATTTGTACTCTTTTTTTTTTTCCTGTACTTTTCTGTCTTTCAGAACGAAGTAACTACGGCTCACAGTGGCTCTTAAAGGCGCAGTGCACCCGGGCGATCTGTTCATGTTTCCCTCGGTGGAGACGTTGCAGGCCACAGGAACGCGTCTCCCCGCCTCACCTCCTCCTCTCGAGGGTGACCGACTAATAGGATTGGTTGGATTTAATGCTAAGTAACGAGGGATTGGCCGCAGGGTCGGGGTTCTGCCACAGCAACTTGCTCGTCACAAAGCCAAGCCATTGTTGCCAAACGTGTCGAAGAAGAACGTGATGACATGTAGCCGGTTAACAATATGAGGCCATCAACAGCCACAGTGAAGAAAGAAAAAAAAAAAAAAAAACGTTTCCATACAAAGTTTGCATTATGTCTAAATTTTGGGGGTGGCAGTAGCTCAGTCATTAGGGAGTTGGGTTGGGAACCGGAGAGTTGCTGGTTCAAGTTCCCATACGTACCAAAGTACGGAGTGTAGATTGGTAACTGTCACTGCCAGGTGCTCTTGAGCAAGTCACAATGCCCCCCCCCAATCGCTAAGGGTGCTGGTCCAACTGGCAGCCCACTCACTCACAATTTCAATAAACAGTATAAATTATTAAATAAATAAAAATTAGTTAAATTTCCTGGATTATTTTAGTGAAAATCATATGGAGGTTAAAAGCCACAGAATTTCTATTTGTCATCTTATTTTTTTAAATCAGTAACTCTTATGATTTATGACTTATGATATATGCTAGGTATGTACATACATGTACATTCCTGTGTGTTTATATTTTAACAGTTGTTCTGGCATTTTAATCTTATTTTGTCTTTTTTTTAAACTAGTATTATAATAGTATTTTCTGCATGTGCGTAAGTTTGTATGTGTGTATGTCCCTAAAACTTGTGCTTTTCTAAAAAGGGCAAAACTTAAAAAATACACTGGTGATTGTTGCCTTGAGCCTTTCTCAGGGTGTAGAAACCTACATCTCTGCGATGTTAATATGTACAGTGTTCAGACATGTGAACTTTCATCTTCTCAAGCCAATCCCATCCGAATGGATCAGGTTCACTGGATATACGTGGCCTTGGCATGGCTTTACTTTACTCCAGCTTAAAAGGCACCCCTCCTCCTCCTCCTCCTCCTCCTCCTCCTCCTCCTCCTCCTCCTCCTCCTCCTCCTCCTCCTCCTATACCTGTGCAGGAAGTTGCCTCATGAACTCACAAACCTATTACACAAGTGCACCCTCCCTCCTCGTTGGGAGGTCCGGCTGGATGGTAAACTCGGTGTGGAGGAGAGTCGTGTCCGTTTGAACGTGACCGGCCGAAACACAACACAACAGCCAAGTGGTACTTTGAGGACTGAAGGTGTAGGAGGTGTTGTGACACCATGTGTCAAAGCCAACTGTCTTAATTCCTCTAAACATCAAGGTGACAGGCTGGGGGAGCGTTCCAACACCTGGATGGACATTCATTTGTCCCATTTAATTACAAGTACAGATATGGGAAACTGTGTTAAAAAAACACCACTGTCATTGAGGGAAAGGTAGAACAAAGGGAGATAGCATCATTTGAGATATTTTGTATTATGTCTCAGATTTCTGTCATGAAACAATGTGGAATAATTAAAACCCCATGTAAAAAGTAAACCTTATAGTGAAGTATGTGAAGTATTTGGAAATCGCAGCGTCTTCCGTATTTCCTCAACATGAGACATTTGAAACAATCGGACTTTCCATTCAGAAACACTTAAAATATTCTCTTCCTACAAGCAAACTGTAAAAGCCTTTCTTCTTCTAATTCTTGGGTATAGCATGTCACTTACTTTTAAGTCTGGATTTGTTTTCAGTTCTTTGAGCAGTAAAAGACAACGTGTTTCCAACAGAATCAAAGGAATCTAAGGAAAATGCTGACAGGCCTGAGTGAACTTTTAGCACCACCCCAACTTACTACATTACATTTATTAAACCAGTAAATACCTCGTTAAAATTCAAAGTCTCTTTCCAGACAACACAGTATGATAGATAGACAGATAACGACCTGTATCATTTCATAGGCGATAATGGACTGGCCTCAATTCAATCAAAACGTTAATGTAATTAGAAACATAAAAGCCTTTTGCTATAGTATGTAGACTATTATGTAGATATTATAGATATTCATTATCAAAACTTTCTTTTCAATATGTTAAGTGCATAATGGGGAAGTTTGAGTAGAAATGAATGAGACTCTCTTTAACCCTCCTGTTGTCCTCAGGTCAAATTTGACCCCTTTAAAAAATGTCTATATCTGAAATATGGGTAAATCCAATGGATCACTTTCATTCCTGACTAAACTCATCTGTTCGTTCCTCTGATCTTAACTATTAGTCCAAATAATTCATAATTTCTGTTTTTTTAACTCAAATATTAGGTGTTATTAAATAATATCCTCTCAGCAGTCTTTATATCTGTCTGTACATCCTGATCTCTCTGCATTAAACAAGCTATTTCTGTGTTGAAGCCTTTGTTAAATCAGACAAAGACATTTTTTTTCACAGTCCACATCAGTCCCGCTTTGCCAGCCCTGCCTCCTCAGTGCGGTGGCTTTTCTCTGTGAGAAGTTTTGATGGTAAGAACATTGGCAGGAGGACTTTCTTGTGAAGACTGTTTGTTACGCAGACTTGTAACATGTGGGGACTTTTGAGGACATTGTAAGGATGTTTCATTGTGAGATCTTATAGTCGTGAGGCTTTTCAGTTACAATAACTTGCAGGGCTGAGGACATTTAATTGCTAAGGACTTTTTGTTATGAGGTAGTTTTTTTGCATGTGAGGCCTTTTATCCATGTGAACCTTTGCTCGTGAGGGTATTTCAACTTTAACTTTTCATCATGTCATCCTTCTTCCTGTATTATTCACATTTTAATACATCAATTGGACATGTCTTATCAGTGTTCAGGAAAAAAAGACCCGTCTCTTGAAAATGTCAGGACTTGTCTCCTGTAATAACCATGCCTGTGCATCAATCAAAGTTAGGAGGGCGATGATAGATGACCTCATTTAAAAAAGGTCATATGCATGAATTCAATGGATGGAAGTTTCCAATTTCCTGTTTGTATTTCTATATTTCTGCAATCTAACAAAAGTTCAAAGAAACGCCATCATTCCTGGTAAATCTTATTCCTCAGTTAGAAATACTACAACTAAAATGTTCCAAGTAATTCTAAAACCACCACTGGTCTAACCTGGCTATCTAGACATTACTACCACTGTATTTCTACTATTAGTTTCTTTCACAGTGTTTGGCACGTAGGCAAATACATACAATGCATTTAAAAAGTCTTCTTACTCCCACAGGTGTTACTCTCTCTATCTAAATTGGAGTTAAACTGATTTCCTGACCATGCAACATACTGTAAATGATATCTCTGCTATCTCTGATAAAGACAACTACACACTGGAGGACTTTCAAAGTCTTCACATTGCTGTCCTGATCACACTGGACGACTGCCTGTCCTAAAATGGGGTATCATGAAGTTATAGTGGTTTGCACATTACACTAGTGATCTGTGACGGGGGGGTCACACATTTTCCAAAACACACAGGAATAAAAGCTGGCAATCCTAGTCGTTTGTGTGCTAATTTGCAGTGAAGAAAAAGAAAAGAATATAGAGAGAGTGGTTGGGGAGACGCGGGCAGCAAGCACTGTCTGTTCTGGAGAGAAAGTTGGGAGTAAATAAATAATTTTGCAATGAACGCAGGTAGCTGTCTGCTCGTGTTGTGCGTATCTTGCGCTCTGATTGGCTTTAGTGTGTATTTCCACAGTCCAGATATTTAACCTGCTAGATGTCTTGGCTTTTGTCGGCCATCTCCAAAAACTTCTGTTGAGTTGAAAATCAAGGTTTTAAATCGCGTAGTTGCTGACAGACAAACAAACACAATCAAGTATGATAACAACAGATTTCTACAAACAAATGTGTGCAAATATGACCAATCAGACTAAAACAAAAATCTATCTCTTCCTGTCACTGTAAACCAGAACTGGCTTAATTAAAAATCCACTAAAAAGGGCTAAAGGCTCCCTCATTTTGACTCCCCTTTTGAATGCAGTCCCGTCTCACATCCACACAGCTATGTGTAATTACAGTTTAGAGCTCCACGAGGGTCAACAGCCTTCTGCTGTGGAGCCGCTAAGTGCCACAACTGCTGAGTGGTTTTACTGAACCTTTGCACTTCCGTCAGTAATTTAGTCTTTTGTAATTTTCACTTCACATTCACTTCACTTCCATTAGCCCAAACAGATTGAGTCTCCAAAAGCAACGAAACCCAGTGGCAACACGTCTAACTGGGATAGCAAATGCTGAAATTTCTCCTTTCTTTTTAGA